>NC_090053.1:6530022-6745022 GCF_038355195.1 Osmerus mordax
TCCCCTCTCGCTGTCTCTCTTTCGCTTCCTTATTGCCAGTATATCTCTGTCTATGTTTTCACTCCCAGCTTTGTCTGAATCATGAAACTAACAACCTAGCCCAACACAGAAGGCAGGAAGAGAACAGGGTGTGTGTGTGTGTGTCTGTGTGCGTATGTGTGTGTGTTTGTGCCTGCATGCATGTGTGTGTTGTGGGGCTGGTCAATGTGTTGACCCCAAGTTAACACGATGTCACCTCACATCAGTGTAGAATCCCTGATAACAAGACAGGATGTCTGTGTGGCACCACCTACCCCCTCACCTACCCCCTCACCTACCCCCTCACCTAACCCCTCACCTACCCCCTCACCTACCCCCTCACCTAACCCCTCACCTACCCCCTCACCTACCCCCACACCTACCCCCTCACCTACCCCCTCACCTACCCCCTCACCTAACCCCTCACCTACCCCCTCACCTACCCCCTCACCTAACCCCTCACCTACCCCCTCACCTAACCCCTCACCTACCCCCTCACCTACCCCCTCACCTAACCCCTCACCTACCCCCTCACCTACCCCCTCACCTAACCCCTCACCTACCCCCTCACCTACCCCCTCACCTAACCCCTCACCTACCCCCTCACCTAACCCCTCACCTACCCCCTCACCTACCCCCTCACCTACCCCCTCATCTACCCCCTCACCTACCCCCTCATCTACCCCCTCACCTACCCCCTCACTTACCCCCTCACCTACCCCCTCACCTACCCCCTCATCTACCCCCTCACCTAACCCCTCACCTAACCCCTCACCTACCCCCTCACCTAACCCCTCACCTACCCCCTCACCTACCCCCTCACCTAACCCCTCACCTACCCCCTCACCTACCCCCTCATCTACCCCCTCACCTACCCCCTCACCTACCCCCTCATCTACCCCCTCACCTACACCCTCACCTACCCCCTCATCTACCCCCTCACCTACCCCCTCACTTACCCCCTCACCTACCCCCTCACCTACCCCCTCATCTACCCCCTCACCTAACCCCTCACCTAACCCCTCACCTACCCCCTCACCTACCCCCTCACCTAACCCCTCACCTACCCCCTCACCTACCCCCTCATCTACCCCCTCACCTACCCCCTCACCTACCCCCTCATCTACCCCCTCACCTACCCCCCTCATCTACCCCCTCACCTACCCCCTCACCTACCCCCTCACCTACCCCCTCATCTACCCCCTCACCTACCCCCTCACCTACTCCCTCACCTACCCCCTCACCTACTCCCTCACCTACCCCCTCACCTCTGCCTGTCTGTCTGTCTACCTGCCTACCTGCCTGCCTGTCTGTCTGTCTGTCTGTCTGTCTGTGCATGGATGTGTGTGTCAGTGTTTGTGTGTCACTTCCTAGTGATGTTTTTTGTATTATGTTTATACGAGCATGAAGTACACGGGAGAATGTGAGCAGTTAGCAGTCTGCTTGGTAGTGTGATCTTTACACGCCCTGTTATTTTGGAGAGAAAAAATGGCATCTGTTTGAATGATGTATCTATGTTGCTGTGGAAATGGAAATTAAAGTCAGTGGGTGGGAAAGTGTTTCTTTTTGTATCTACCTACCTACCTATCTATATATCTCTCAAACACACACATCAACACTCACTCATCCACGTAAAAGAAAATGTCTCTCTCGCCCACATTAAACACTCTCTTCACTCACCAGAATTCCTCTTGTAATCTCACTCACATGACTCGCTGTCTCACACTCTTCATCATGCAGGATACCACACACACTTGTGTGATGCTGCAGGTTAAATGTGGTGTGCAGGCGTATTCATGGGTCTCCAGGAAAGTCTAGGTCTGTGGTATTTACGGTTTCTGGTTTACGGGCACCAAAAAAAGAAAGAAAGAAAGGACATTCTGAAATGTGTGATTCCTTTGCCTGTTGCTACACACACACACACACACATAGACAAGCACACGCACACAGACATGCTGTGCGGCTGACAGAGCCACTCTTAGGTGTGTGAAGCTTCAGAGCTGTGAGGATGGAGAAACATCCGCCTGGCTCCGGAGGGTTCTGATTTGTCCCCAGCGAGACGACTGCCTCCTGTAAATAACAACAGAAACACAATCATTTCCATGCCGCTGATTTGTTGAATATTCAGCGGTGTTTGTTTCCCTTATCACATCTGTGTCTGGTAGCTAATGTGAGATGAGGCCCTGGAGAGGGGGATCAGAGAGAGGGAGAGCGAGCGAGCGAGGGAGGGAGGGATCAGAGAGAGGGAGAGCGAGAGGGAGGGAGGGATCAAAGAGAGGGAGAGACAAAGACAAGAGCACCAGGGATTGCCTTTCTCCAACTGATATACAGCTTTCACTGGGAGTCATGGAGAATGGGGGAGGAAAAGAGGATGGAGAGGATGAAGAGAGATGGGGAGTGAGAAAGGGAAGAGTGGGAATAAACAGGTAAGAAAGCAGAAAAGAGAGAGAGAGAAAGGGTACACTAGATAAAATAACAAGCGGGAATGGGTAGGGCATGAGAAAGTGTAAGAAATAAACAAAATAGTTTTTTTTTTTTGATCACTCAGTGCCATGTGAAATATGATTTTCTTTGAATGTCAAGCTGAAATTGTTCTGTGCAGGAGGGAGAGTGAAACAGCTCTGCAAAAAGTTTAATCGTCCAGTTCTCGACAGTATCATCCTCTTACTCTTTTTTTCTCGCTTTCACTCTCTCTCTCTCTCTCTATCTCTCTCTCTCACACTGTGTACTTGTTCCCTCTGCTTTACACCCTCTTCTATTTTTTCTCCCTCTCTGAGGCTGTTCTCCTGTGCAGGTAGACAGAAGCAGGGCTGGCCCCAGTTCCTCTGGTTCTGGCCTCGGGCCCTCAATGGGGGCTGGTAATGACAAGCCACTCAGGTCCTGCAGAGATAACAGATTACACTGGAGGCCTGTGGATCCACAGAGCCACACAGAGGACAATGGTCATCCCAAAACACACCGTTTACAGATCCCAGACCTCAACCTTGTCTTGCTGGGAGGACTCCCGAGGAGGTGGGGAACACACACACACATGGATACACATACACACATAATTATGTGTGTGTGTGTGTGTGCGTGCGTGCGTGCGTGCGTGCGTGCTTGCGTGCGTGCGTGCGTGCGTGCGTGTGTGTGTGTGTGCGTGCGTGTGTGTGTGTAAAGGAGAAAGAAAAAAAAAAATCCTTTGTAATTTCATAAAGTTCACTTTCTTACATCAATTCGGGACAGTTTTCCTAGAATCATTAGTATAACATGTTTAGGTATGACATTGGGGGAGAGCTAAGATTTAAAGATATGGATGGTTAGATAGAACATATTACATTTACATTTACATTTATTCATTTAGCAGACGCTTTTATCCAAAGCGACTTCCAAGAGAGAGCTTTACAAAGTGCATAGGTCACTGATCATAACAACAAGATAGCCAAAAAACATCGCGAGTAGCCAAAACATGAAGCACACATTGTGAACAACCAAAGTAAGTGCCAAAGGGAAGAACCATAAGAGCATGTAGTTAAACAAGTCACAACCAAACAACATGAACAGCTATAAGTGCAAGTGTACCTGTGGGAAAAAGCAAGCAACAGTAATAAAACAATATATCACAGCGAGAACCAAAAATGTAAATCAGTTACCACTAACCACAAGAGCAACAAGTCTCTAAGCAAGAGTCATTGTGATCCTTGAGGAAACTAACATCGGGTCAAGCGAACCGTTCCTAAGTACCGTTGTACTCCCGGAACAAGTGCGTCTTGAGCCTTTTCTTGAAGGTGGAGAGACAGTCAGTGTCTCTGATGGAGGTGGGGAGTTGATTCCACCACTGGGGGGCCAGACAGGAGAAGAGCTTGTGTTGGGACCGGGCGGTCTTGAGCGGTGGGACCACCAGGCTGTTGTCTGAAGAAGACCGTAGGTGGCGGGTGGGGGTGTAAGGCTGCAGGAGAGACTTGATGTAGACGGGTGCAGTCCCGTTCACTGCTCGGAAGGTCAATACCAGGGTCTTGAATCTGATACGGGCCATGATAGGTAGCCAGTGGAGAGAGATGAGGAGCGGGGTAACATGGGAGCGTCTGGGTAGATTGTAGACCAGGCGGGCCGCCGCGTTCTGAATCCTCTGAAGAGGGCGGGTTGCACATGCTGGGAGACCAGCGAGCAGAGAGTTGCAATAGTCCAACTTGGAGAGGACGAGTGCTTGGACTAGCAGCTGGGTGGAGTGCTCAGACAGGTATCTCCTGATCTTCCGGATGTTGTAGAGGGTGAATCTACACGACCGGGAGACCGCAGCAATGTGGGCCGTGAGGGAGAGCTCGTCGTCCATGGTAACCCCAAGGTTCCTGGCAGAGGATGAAGGGGTCACCGTCGCAGATCCCAGGGTGATTGAGAGATCGTGGGAGATGGAGGGTTTAGCCGGGATGATGAGAAGTTCTGTTTTGGCGAGGTTCAGCTGGAGGTGGTGCTCGGTCATCCAGGCGGAGATGTCTGTGAGGCAGGCCTCAATCCTAGCTGAGATCCCCGGATCGGTCGGGGGGAACGACAGGTACAGCTGCGTGTCGTCAGCGTAGCAGTGGTAGGAGAAGCCATGGGAGGTGATGATTGGTCCAAGTGAGGGTGGTGTACAGAGAGAAGAGGAGGGGTCCAAGGACGGAGCCCTGTGGGACACCAGTGGAGAGCTGGCGAGGGCCCGACAGTTTGCCTCCCCAGGAAACCTGGTAGGATCTTCCCGACAGGTAGGATGAGATCCACTGGAGTGCAGTGCCAGTGATGCCCATCTCAGAAAGTCTGGCGAGCAGGATCTGGTGGTTAACCGTATCAAACGCTGCAGAAAGGTCCAGCAGAATGATAACGGATGATCTGGAAGCCGCTCTGGCAGACTGGAGGGCAGTGGTGACTGAAAGGAGGGCAGTCTCTGTGGAGTGGCCAGTCTTGAAGCCCGATTGGTTGGGGTCAAGCAGGTTGTTCTGAGAGAGAAAGTTAGACAGTTGGTTAGATACAGCACGTTCAATTGTTTTTGAAAGGAAGGGTAACAGTGATACCGGTCTGTAGTTCTGGAGAACGGCAGGGTTAAGGGAGGGTTTTTGAGTAGAGGGGTAACTCTAGCCTGTTTGAAGGCAGAGGGGAAGGTGCCAGAGGTGAGAGAGGAGTTTAGGACATGGAGAAGAAAAGTTATGATGGAGGGGGAGATGGTTTGAAAGAGAGGGGAGGGTATAGGATCAAGGGGACAGGAGGTGGGGCGATGAGAGAGAATGAGGTCAGAGATCTCTGCCTCAGACAGGGGAGAAAAAGAGTTTAGACATTTAGTTGGGTCAGTCATGGAGGGTGAGAGGGTAGGAAAGGTGGGTTTAGGGAACCGACTGCTAATGTCGGCGACTTTTTTCTCAAAGAAGGAGGAGAAGTCGTCTGCTGTCAGGGTGGAGGGAGGGGGTGGGGGAGGTGGGTTAAGAAGGGTGGAGAAGGTAGAGAAAAGTTATCTTCAGAAAGCAGGGAAATAATAAGAATAGAAAAAGCTGTGGTCTTGCTGAGTTAATTGAGTCTGCCTGATACTGTAGTTAATAAGGAAACTATTAACAGGAATGGCTTACTGTAATTAACGCTGTGTAAAGACTCCGTGTGGCTCAATACAGAAGTCACACAAGGCCTGTTCATTGTCTGAGAGAGAGAGTGAGAGAGAGAGAGAGAGAGAGAGAGAGAGAGAGAGAGAGAGAGAGAGAGAGAGAGAGGAGAGAGAGAGAGAGAGAGAGAGAGAGAGAGAGAGAGAGAGAGAGAGACAGAGACAGAGAGAGAGAGAGAGAGAGAGAGAGAGAGAGGAGAGAGAGAGAGAGAGAGAGAGTGAGAGAGAGAGTGAGACTTAGACAGAGAAAGAGAAAGAGAAAGAGAAAAAAATGTTTGGAGGGGGGTAGAGTTAGAGGAAAGAGGGAAAAAAAGAAGAGAAAGAGCAAGAAGAAGAGATGAGAAAGAAAAAATACATTTTCTTGTTTAATTTTCTTTGTAATTTCCTAGGGATTCATTACTTGTATATATTTATCTTGTTAAGTATGTTCTTGTCATGCCAATCAAGTATTTAAATGGAGTGCAGGAGTATTTTGGGAGCAAAGAGAGAAATGAAGAAAAAGAGAGAGTGTGAACGGCAGATGGTGACGCTAGTGAAATTCATACTGACCTTCCAGCAAAGCTAAGGGCCGAATAAACCCATCTTTTGTGCTGCTAGTGCTTAGGGAAGTGGTTAAGTGTTAGTCAGACATAGAGATATGGCCAGACATCAAGCAGTGGAAGAGGAGAGTGGCTCTAATCTTCACGTTAATTCAGCTAATCCTGATGTAAATGTATTTAATTCCTATAGGACATTACACAAATTCTCCAGTTAATGGCACTAATTGTGTGATCAATTTGCTCAGTTTCCTCAGCAAATATTACGACAGAGATAGTTTAGGCAAATCAATGGCTGGCTGGCCAAGTTCTACATCCTCCAGTCACAGGAGCGTTCCAAACAGTACAGCCTAATTTGTGTACCTAGGAATTTAGTCTCAGACTCCTCTACCCTCGCTCTCTCTTTCTCTCTCACCAGCGTCAGAGCACCGTCAGCCCTGTCTAATCCTCCTCGCTGACCAACTTAGCTGGGAAAACCACCAGCAGGCACAAAGTAGACAGTCAGAAAACAGCCAAGCAAACAGACAGGCAGCAGAGAAAACAAATTGCCCCTCCTGGGAGCTGTGGGTCGTCTCCCTGCTGCCACGGCCGCTGCAGTTACCTGGAGACGGCATATTGTGTTGCCGTTTTTTCCCCCCGGGGACTTCCCATGCGTTCATTCACACACCCTGAAGGAACTCTCACTTATCACACATGCGGTAGCGGAACACTCAAAGGGTCAAGCACAACAAGTTTGCTTGCATGTAGAAGACATGCTAACATTACGTCAGGCAGAGAGAGAGAGAGAGAGAGAGAGAGAGAGAGAGAGAGAGAGAGAGAGAGAGAGAGAGAGAGAGAGAGAGAGGTATTCTCTTCCTCAGATGGCATTGCTTCTTTCCACTCTTAATATAATGCAGCGTTTGTCCACCTGGACATTTTCACCACGGACCTCTTTGTTTATGAGCTAAGTGTCCTTGTCCTCTCCTCACAGGAGCCCCACTGCCTCAGGGCCACGTCATGTCTCCTCTCTCAGGTTGCTCATGCCCTCTTAGAGGAGGCCATGTTGGACACCCTGTGATTAAATAGACACCCTTCCTGTCTGTCAATCATGACTTTAACATACTGTACAGATGCAACAATGCTTGTGAATGTGTCTGTCATCTCTTTTTTGCTTTCTTTCTAATATTTGTATTCTTTGAAAGTGTATGCCTCTGTCTGTCTCTCTCTCTCACTCAAACACACACACACACCTCTAACCATTCGACAGAATACATTTCTGTGGCCTTGGCTATGTTGTTGTGGTGTCATTCAACAGCTAAATGCAGCAATAGGACTATTGATAATGTACTTCGAGGATGGTCCTCTACATACAAACGTGTTCTCTTCACTTACTGTATCTCTGAACTTTGCTCTCTTAATTCAGAGAATTTTTATATAATATTGATCAATATACATAGAAACAGAGTTGGAGTGTTATAGTGGATGAGGTAACCTACAGTTTTCCATTCAGAATACAAGTACTTTCTTTTCAAATGATTGAAAGGCTCATGACAAATGTACACTTGAGACAGGAAAGAAAAAACATGGCGAAAAGACCTTTGACTAGTTAGTTGTAAATAGAGTGTGTGCTTGTGCATGCCTGCAAAGAGAGCAAAGAATTCAGCAAATTGGAATTACTCACTGTCAAGTTGTCAAGACTATTATTCCGTGAGTAGCAGGCAGTTTCCAATGGATGAATTAGGTAGTGGGAGACAGTGTCAAGACAGCTTTGGACAGTGTTTCCTCTGGGCTGGGTTAAACACACTCATTACCACAGATGTTAGCCCTCCCGCTGCCTTCCTCATTGGTTCAGAGCGCAGTTTAACCTTGCTGAAGTATCGGCAGAATGAGGCTGTAGACTATAATTGAACGGTCATTAACGATAGAGAGGCTGTGTTAATAGGCATTAAATGTTCATCAGGAATAGCCTGTGTGGGAGATGATGATTAGGATGATTATTATGGGGTATTTGCCAAAGGCTTCTTCTCCAGAGACAAACACTAGGTGTACAGGGAATACAGAGGAGCTAGGCTACTGCCAACATGTAAAGAGTTTTGCTGTAATGATTTCTAGGAGGAGGTTGAATTGAAATGCTGATTAAATGAGCCGTTTGAATGACATTTAATGGCATACTGAGGTTGACACAACTTTTTTCTCAAGGACATGGTTTTATTTCACACAGTTTACGGTTTAGTGTGTCTGCAACCAATCAACATTAGCTAATGACCAAGGAGTATGTGGCTGGAAACTCCCCCGTATTTGTGCATGCTATTGTGAACTGTGATTCAGACACCTAAAAAGAATCCAACTAAAAGTTTGCAAACTGACAGTGATATATTCCTCACCAGCAGATGGGAATATTGAGGCACAAGGTAGGATATTTTTTCCTCAGATTCACAAACTCTCAGTATTCTGATGGGTGATGTTTTTTAGTAGAGTGAGAGGTGAAGAATATTTGTAAAGACCCTGCTGTCTGTCTATTCCCATAGTAACCACCTACTATGTGATGAGTCATATCAGGTGTGGTTCATTGGTTCCACTTTCAGTGTGTGCTTACATCAGAATAAATATGAGGTTTGTATCTTACTTGAGCTTCTATGGCTACCTCCAATGCTCTTCCTGCGAAATAGCTCTCTCTCTCCTTCTACTACTCTACCTCCACACACCCCCCCCCCCCCCCTCTATGCCCTCCCTCTTTCTATCAACCCCATCCCCGTTAGTATAACTTTGAGGTGGTACATGGGGGTCTGTTCACTCTCTCTCTGTAACTAATTAGTGTTATCTATAAGACTGTAGCTCACCCAGCCTCACCTTGGGCACATGGAAGAGTCCAATTAAATACACAAATTCCTCTGGCCAGCATGTGTGTTTGTGTGTGTGTGTGTGTGTGTGTGTGTGTAAGTCTGTGTAAGGGTGATAGGTATTTGGAAAGAGCAGTAAAGCAGCAGTCACGCTTTGCAGAAGAGCCTTGTCTTCCTCCAGGGGCTTGGTGATGGAGCTACGGACCGACCCATTAGCCGTGTTCTTAAACCTTTAATCCTTCCGGCTTGTGTGTGTGTGTATGAGAGAGAGAGAGACAGAGAGAGAGAGAGAGAGAGAGAGAGAGACAGAGAGACAGAGAGAGACAGAGAGACAGAGAGACAGAGAGACAGAGAGACAGAGAGAGAGAGAGAGAGAGAGAGAGAGAGAGGGGGGGGGGGGGGGGGGGGGTTATGAGGAGTTTGTATGTACTGGGTTTGGTTGTTTTTCTCTCTCCTCCACTCTCTCTTTCTCTCTTTCCCCAACTCCCTTGTACTCCTCTGCCCCCTGTCCCCTCAGAGTCTCCCTGCTGTTAGGTCGAAATGACAGACTGTCATGGAGTTGAGCTGAAAGCAACACAAAGTGCAGAACATTGACAATACTGCTGCATTGCCCAAGGCTTCAGCACTCCACTAGCTCCAGTCCAACAGTTCATCTGCAGAGAAAAGAGTCAGCCTCTGTATGTTCCCTGGAGCTGGTCGGTGAGGAAAGGGGTGGGGTGGGGTTTGGGGAGGGGGTTGTGATGATGATGATGATGATGATGAGGCGATTGCTCCGTATCAGTATCATCAAATGATTTACATAAATGCTGAACAGAAATGTGTGCGTTTAACAAAAATGTGTCTCTTTCAGCCCTTGAACAAATACACAGCATGTGGGCATTATTTTAATCGTCGGCCATGTGAGTACCTATTTTCTACAGCTAGGATCTTATGGTGTGTGTGTGGGCATGTGGGTGTGTGTGCATATCATTACTACATTGCTATGATGGCTCTTTCTGCCTCCCTTTTTCTCTTTTCACGCTATTTACCTCTCGCTGTCTCTCTCTCCCTCTCTCTCGCTTTCCCTCACCTTACCATTTCAGAGAAAAAAGGGATCTGTAATTGTGGAGATCAGGCTTTTGTGTGACAGAACTGACAACGACCACACAAACAAAGTTTCTCTAGTTGTCTGCCCCTGCATGTCAGAGGGTGTCTATGTGGCTGCACAGTCTGGTGTGTGCTGTTGTAGTCTTCTGTACCTGGTCTCCTTTCATTAATAACTCTACCTCAAGTCTACATCAAGTCTCTCCTGCAGCCTTACACCCCCACCCGTCACCTACGGTCTTCTTCAGACAACTGCCTGGTGGTCCCACCGCTCAAGACCGCCCGGTCCCAACACAAGCTCTTCTCCTGTCTGGCCCCCCCAGTGGTGGAATCAACTCCCCACCTCCATCAGAGACACTGACTGTCTCTCCACCTTCAAGAAAAGGCTCAAGACGCACTTGTTCCTTGTTCTACATGCTCTTATGGTTCTTCCCTTTGGCACTTACTTTGGTTGTTCACAATGTGTGCTTCATGTTTTGGCTACTCGCAATGTTTTTGTGGCTATCTTGTTGTTATGATCAGTGACCTATGCACTTTGTAAAGCTCTCTCTTGGAAGTCGCTTTGGATAAAAGCGTCTGCTAAATGAATAAATGTAAATGTACCTCTGGGCTTTCCCTGGAGACTGTTAAGCCTAATGGAGCTATTGACAAATTTAATTGTTCATTTGTCCATTCACATGTTCATTAATTTAGCTAATTGTTTTTAGCTCAGTTTATAGTTGTGTGTATGCAACACATGACTGGGAGAGAGTGAGAGATGAGAGAGAAATCATTCAATATGGGATCTTTTGAAGAGATGGGGTCTGACTGCACAGTGGCTGAGGCCATCTAGACAATATCTCTTCACTTCAATTACTGTACCTATCCAATTGTATTATTCTTGTACTCTTTCTTCACTGCTCTCTTTTCAAAGCGACTTGATGACAGATACCAGGAGCGTGACAAAACACAAGCATGGAGGGCAGAGGGAAGGATGAAATGACACGATGGGAGGAAGATTGGAATAGGAGAATGATGTTTGTGGGGGTGAGAGGAGAAAAAATAATAATGGTGAGATCGTAAGATATGGAGAGAGGGGGATAGGCTGTGAGGATAGAATAAGTTACAATGCCTATCAAAAAAAGTATTCAACCCCCTTGGATGTTTCACCCTTTTGTTGCTTTTAAACATGAAATCATGGTCAATATAATTTGGCTTTTTTGACAGGAATTGGCACACAAAAAAACTCAAAGTGAAAACAGATTTAACAAAATGTAAACTAATAAAAAATATATAAGGTCAAGTAGATGATCGCATAAATATTCACCCCCTTGAGGTTAGTATTTAGTAGATGCACCTTTGGCTGCAATCACAGCACTGAGTCTGTGTGGATATGTCTCAATCAGGCTGGCACATCTGGACACTGCAATTTTTCTCCATTCTTCCTTGCAAAACAGCTCAAGCTCTGTCAGGTTGCTCAGGGATCGGGCGTGAACAGCTCTTTTCAAGTCCAGCCACAAATTCTCAATTGGACTAAATCTGGGCTTTGACTTGGCCACTCCAGAACATTCGCCTTGTTGTCTTTGAACCATTTCTGTGTAGCTTTTGCTGTATGCTTGGGGTCATTGTCTTGCTGGAAAATAAATCTTCTCCCAAGTCGTAGTTCTGTTGCAGACTGAGTCAGATTATCCTCCAGGATTTGGCAATACTGTTCTGCATTCATGTTCCCCTTTACCTTTACAAGCCTTCCAGGGCCTGCTGCTGAAAAGCATACCCAGAGCATGATTCTGCCACCACCATGCTTCACGGTGGAGATGGTGTGTTTGTGGTGATGTGCAGTGTTTGGTGTCTAGCTTCTAGTCTGATGGCCAAAAAGCCTAATTTTTGTCTCATCAGACCAAAGAACCTTCTTCCAATTGCCCTTGGAATCTCCCACACGTCTCCCACACGCGAATTTCAGGCGAGATTTCACATGAGCTTTTTTCAACAGTGGCTTTCTCTTTGCTACTCTCCCATACAGCTTCGACTGGCGAAGAACCCGGGCAACAGTTGTTGTATGTACAGTCTCTCCCATCTGAGCCACCGAAGCTTTTAACTCCTTCAGAGTGGTCGTGGGTGTCTTGCCCGGTCACTCAGTTTGTGAGGACAGCCAGCTCTAGGCAGATTTATATATTTATATTTAGTCATTTAGCAGACGCTCTTATCCAGCAACTTACAGTAAGTACAGAGACATTCTCCCCGAGGCAAGTAGGGTGAAGTGCCTTGCCCAAGGACACAACAACATTTGGCATGGCATTTGTTTTTTTGAATTGGGAATTGAACCAACAACCTTCTGATTAATAGCCCGACTCCCTAACCGCTCAGCAATCTGACCCCTGATTTAAACAAGTGCCATACTCCTTCCATCTCTTAATAATGGATTTAACTGAACTCCGTGGGATGCCCAGTGAGTTGGAAATCTTTTTGTAGCCATCTCCTGACTTATACTTTTCAATTATGTTTTCTCTGAGTTGCTTTGAATGTTCTTTTGTCTTCATTTTGCAATTGTAGTAGGAATACTGATTAACCAGAGACTGGACCTCCCAGACACAGGTGTTTTTATACTACAATCACTTGACACACATCAACTGCACTCAGGTGATCTCCAGTTCATTAATTGTGACACTGCTGGCATCAACTAGCTGGACCTCTGTTGAATTAGGTCAGTCACTTTAAAAGGTGTAATATTTATGCAAACACTTATTTTACATTATATTTTTTTAATAAATTTACATTAGTTTGTAAAAATTAGTTTTCAAATAAGCTTTTTTTTTGCAAATTCTTGTCAAAAAAGCCAAATTATATGGATCATGATTTCATGTATAAAAGCAACAAAAGGGGAAAACATCCAAGGGGGGTGAATAATTTTTATTGTAATGAAAGGATGACATGCTGAGGGGATGAGTGGAGGAGAAGGAAGAGAAACATGGAGGTGAGGTTACGACATAGCGGTTGGTCTCTTGATGAAGGCTTGTGTCTGAGGTCTGACAGACGTCCACAAATAGGGGGAGAGAGTTGCTACTGGAGCTAATTATCTCTGAGCCAAGTGCTTAATCCCCATCTCAGTCATTAGTCTGTGAGACAAGCAATGCTGCTCAGAGTGGAGGTAATTAAGAGTGATCCCTGACTCACAGCAAAGGGTTCCACTCTTCTTAACTACTCTGTCAAAACAAACCCCTGACCTGACGACTGTGATTACATAAATATATACATACACACACACACACACACACACACACACACACAGACAAATGCAATTTTATTCATATGCGATACGCCAACACACACTCTCTCACTCGTTTGATATACGCCCACAAACACATATATTCAGATCCGTTTCTCTCTCCCTCATAAACCAACACACACAGACAGCGTTGCGTTCCGGTAACAGACGGAGTCTGCAGACCCATAATGCTGTCCTGAATATGTCATCTGATGATCATCCCTCTCTCCTCTCGTCACTGTCTTCCACGGTCATCTCCTGGTTTTCCTTCTTTTTGTGACCTCCTTTTCTTCCCTGTTTCTCGTTGTCCTTGACGTTCTGTACCAGTCGTAATTGCAGGGATGTTAGCATGAGGTGTGCGTACAGTATTGCCCTCCCCTGACAGACTGAGGGGCAGTGTCTCAGTCAGGCTCGAAGACACCGGAGGAACTGCAGGCTGATGCACTCCAGGTTTGCAGGCTGTTTTAAAGGCTGTTTTAGATCAACCTGCTCTGGTCTAATGATTACAGTATTAACATTGACCTCAGGCCTCAGGCAGAGCCTGCCAATTATCGCTTTGCAAGAAAAACACCATTGAAGAAGTCCCAGTTTACACAGACTTATAAGAGCGATGCTTGAAGAAAGAGAACAAATTCACGAGCACACACGCACAAGCGGGTTCATACAGCCAATTCTCACAAATATGATCACACTGCATGGCATAAGGTTGTGCACTAAAAAATGCACACCAACACATGCCCTCAGCCACAAACAAACACACGGTAGTGTATTTGGTTTGGATATGAAGGTGTGTCCAGAGGGCAGTGTGTGCAGTGATGAAGTGTCCTCCCCAGAGGGCAGTGTGTGCAGTGATGAAGTGTCCTCCCCAGAGGGCAGTGTGTGCAGTGATGAAGTGTCCTCCCCAGAGGGCAGTGTGTGCAGTGATGAAGTGTCCTCCCCAGAGGGCAGTGTGTGCAGTGATGAAGTGTCCTCCCCAGAGGGCAGTGTGTGCAGTGATGAAGTGTCCTCCCCAGAGGGCAGTGTGTGCAGTGATGAAGTGTCCTCCCCAGAGCGCCCGGTCAGATGAATGTTAGTGTCTGCTATGTGAACTAGTGTTAGGCTGCAGGCCAGACCTCACCAGGTCAGATATGTTTGTTGACATCATCAGGTTCATCAGGTTCACTGCCATTGGCCAGGGCCATGGCTTAGGGCCCAAAGCCATGGTACACATGATGATTTATTCAACAAAAGTCTGTAGTATGGTTCTTTAGAGATTGATGATCCTCACAACATGTATCATCTAAATATGCCACACTCCAACTTGGAGTGGGTGAGAGGCCAGTTTTTCCACCCCTAACGAGCCTGCATGACTGAAACATGAGATGGTGTTTGATGTCTGACTGATCAACCGGCCCTATAGCTGTAACAATGACAACTGGGGCACATAAGAGATGAGTAGAAATATAAGTGCTGAGAATCATAACAGGTTCTGTCCAACTTTTGAAGAAACATCAGTTTAATTTCAGTAAAATTTCAGTCAATCAGTCTCAGTCTTGATGTATTATTTTCCCATTAACATGACATTTGGACATTAAACAGAGCAATTTTTAATCAGGTCGACAATGAAATTAGTTTCAGTAACAGATTTAATTATATTTTTCTTCGAAATGTGCCTTTTTCTAATTAAGTACAGATAAGAAAGGAAAAAAATATAAATCTCTGTCTGTCTTGTTTATTTCTTTGACTTAATCACCTCAGTAGCACAGCCTAACCTCAGGTAGGCTGTGGATTTAACAGGATTTAGGTGATAGAGGCCACAAATAACACACAGTTACACACACATACGAGAAACACACAAACACAGGCTATGCTGCAAAGTTAGAAGGGGAAAGAGGACAAACCGCTTGATTTAACTATTTAATTAGGCAATCACCCCACCCCAAACCCCCCCCCCACACACACACACACACTTCCCCCCCATGAACCCCCCTTCCCCTCTTTCAGAAATTCCCACAGTTCATTTACATACTATTTCCTTTTCTCTAATCACGTCTCCCCATTTCGATATTGCCAGCTTCCTCACCATCAGGGAAATGGAGAGAGGCGCCAACGTGAATAAGTAAACACAACAAACTGGGATGGCGGAGCAGCTAGTCTCAGGAGGGGGCTGTTAAATGACTGGCTGAGTCGCAATCACAATGTTGCAGTTACCGTCAAATGCACCTGGCTGTGGGACTGGAGCTGCAGATGAGGGGGGCTGAGAACTGGCAGAACCTCTATACCTTCCCTGGCACGCATGTTCAAAATGGCAGAGAACAACAAATCAGGGAGTGGGTGTGTGGACAAAGGCTGAGGCTTTTTCAAGGGATGGCTACAAATATGTTTTTTTGAATTGCTAAAACTTGTTGTTTATGAGCTAGACACAGTCAAAATTCTGTAAGTTATTGCATAAAAGTGTAGATATTGCTGCTGCAACAAGAACAAATTCAGAAAGACAAACGTTTTGTTGATGTTTTTTTAGTTATAAAGGTAAGATTGTGCAGCCGTACTTTGTATACAAGAATCTGCTCTTTTGTAAGGATTGACAATGAATGGGTCAAGGCACTGTTCACAGAAGCAAAACCAAAACAAATGTCTACCAACAAAGCAGTCAGACATTGACCATGTCTCTCCTTGATCAAATGTATATTTTGCGTCTCTTTCTTCAAGGACCACTGGCATAATTCCATTTGTGCATGTGATCATGTGAAACTCTAATCCTCTACAACAGCTTTGATAATTCACCTATTTTCCATTCCCTCTTTCAATTATTCTCCCCTCTGCTTCTTTTCATGAGGACAATCTCTCAGGCTTGCAACTGAAAACCTCGTGTATTTCTTCATTTCTTTTTTTCCTTGAAGGTTATAATTTTCTTTCGTCTCATCAAAGCAAACCTTTCAGAGAAATCCACTGCTTCAATAGATCTATTGTGTTGGCCCGGCTAGGTGTTGAATTATATATCAGGATCACTTCTGATATTCATATTCATTAGCTTCTTAACATCTTTTGTGCTGATCAAAAAACCAGTATAGATGTCTCTGAAAGCCTCAGGTAGCCCACAATAGGCTGCATACAGGACCCAGGATGGTAGTCTATGATAGGCTGCATACAGGACCCAGGATGGTAGTCTATGATAGGCTGCATACAGGACCCAGGATGGTAGTCTATGATAGGCTGCATACAGGACCCAGGATGGTAGTCTATGATAGGCTGCATACAGGACCCAGGATGGTAGTCTATGATAGGCTGCATACAGGACCCAGGATGGTAGTCTATGATAGGCTGCATACAGGACCCAGGATGGTAGTCTATGATAGGCTGCATACAGGACCCAGGATGGTAGTCTATGATAGGCTGCATACAGGACCCAGGATGGTAGTCTATGATAGGCTGCATACAGGACCCAGGATGGTAGTCTATGATAGGCTGCATACAGGACCCAGGATGGTAGTCTATGATAGGCTGCATACAGGACCCAGGATGGTAGTCTATGATAGGCTGCATACAGGACCCAGGATGGTAGTCTATGATAGGCTGCATACAGGACCCAGGATGGTAGTCTATGATAGGCTGCATACAGGACCCAGGATGGTAGTCTATGATAGGCTGCATACAGGACCCAGGATGGTAGTCTATGATAGGCTGCATACAGGACCCAGGATGGTAGTCTATGATAGGCTGCATACAGGACCCAGGATGGTAGTCTATGATAGGCTGCATACAGGACCCAGGATGGTAGTCTATGATAGGCTGCATACAGGACCCAGGATGGTAGTCTATGATAGGCTGCATACAGGACCCAGGATGGTAGTCTATGATAGGCTGCATACAGGACCCAGGATGGTAGTCTATGATAGGCTGCATACAGGACCCAGGATGGTAGTCTATGATAGGCTGCATACAGGACCCAGGATGGTACAGGACCCAGGATAGTGATAAGATAGGGGATCAGTGAAGGGTGGGACCTTCTGTAGGGCCTGTTCACCAGCACTTCCTGATCCTTAACATTACCAGTGCTAACACATGAAGAGAAACGGAGGAAGACCGATTTAGATAAATTCTAATGACTCATGAACAGAGTTACATACACACCATCTGGCTACAAGAAGGCTGGTATCGCAGCTCTTGAAATGTTGTGACAAGGTGAAGTAGCAGCGCAGAGAATAATACTGTGTATGTGAGCAATCCAGACTGCAACCAGACACAAGCCTGTTTTAAAGTGTGGCAACTAATCAATTCTGATTGTAATTGCTTATTAAATAATGGGTGCTAAAATGTTCATGTTCATTTGGCAGTGGGCATAGCGAGAACTGACGCTGTGGTGATGATGTGCTGCCTGCCACATACCTTGGGTCTAGTCAAAAAGGCTGCTATCTCTTCTTGCGTCTCAAACAATTCAATTGAGGCCCTGCTTTGGTATTTTTTTGTAAACGACAACCAAATAAACCTTCCTTAGGTTGGCTTTGTTGTTGGAGGTATCTTTTTTTTTTTAAAGGGATGGTGGGAATGAGGAGAGATTAGCCCAACAAGGAAGTCAGAACACATCTAAGAGGTCTCACACTTCTGAAGTTCAGGATCCAGACATGGGGTTTCAGGAATTCCTTTGTGTTTTTCAATGAAACACACCAACTACAACTACAATTATCATCAACAGCCGTCACACCACCCATCGCATTCCCCTCAGGATTCTCAAATGAAACACACACACGGAAGGCACAGGCCTATCTTTCATCTCATGTCTTAGCAAGAAATATTCTCTTGAGGGCCGACTTTAAACACCGTTCTTTTATGCTCAGTGACACCCCCCACCTCCCACCATCTCCCTCCTGACCTACCTTCCACTCTCCTCTCTTTATTCACCTGAACCCCCCCCCCATCAATCCATCCATTTACTTTAACTTTGATTCTTCGCTTCATTAGTTTCTAGGACACTGTGTGGCACGTGGGAGGGGGGGAACAAGTTGGCCTCCTCAGAGAGATAAAATGTAATTTCACAGTCAACTTACTGTGATATATTATTCCACAACAATGGAGTAAGGGAAGACACAGTACTACTGCTACTCAGGAGGGCTGCAGAGGGCTCCGGGAGGGGTGTGGCGGGCAGTGGGGGAACTCGGAGGTACACGTCTGACCTTGGCATCCGCGAGTGTCCCGAGAGTGCCTTGATTCTTTTCTCAGAAACGAACGGAAAAAAACGAGTCTTAGTTCACCTCATTTCAACCCACTTATTTGACTCAACTCCCGCTCGTCTCCTTGCAGTGACACAGATGACCCCAAGGAAAGATTCCAAACCTTGTTTATTCATTGTATATAGCAGTATCTGTGGTGCCTGGAGTTCATTTCCTGAACCATACACTGAATAATGTCAGTCTAACTGACCACACTCCTAGAGAAGCAGATCCAGAAAACCACTGTACACAAGTCTAATAGCAAAGAAAAAGGACAAGAGAAACATTCACAAATAATTTCACATTTCTGTCATATTTTCCTCTTTGGCACAATAGTGCCATATGATGGAGTCAGAGAGGCACCTTTGATGCCAAGTGCAGCTCAATGACCCACAGTGCAAAAAAAAAAACACAGGCTAGTGTTTGTGACAAACAGTCTCAGAGTTTGCTGTTCTTTTGGAACTGAGACACCAGCCCAAGGATCTGCTCAGACGCTGGGATCACCTTGCTCTGCAAGTACGCCGCACTATTGGACGCTGTATCCGACAGGAAGTACCTGTAGTTCACCATGATGCCGCAGGAGTTGGCCACACCCCTGGGGCTGGTGTCAGCCTGCCAGTTAAGCCGCCACATGGTGGCGCCGTTCTGCAGATGGAAGTTAGCTACAGGGTTCAGGGCGTAGCTCCGCCTCTTTTCCCCGTACAGGTACCACGCACAGAGGCGCATCAGGACCGGTTCCAGAACTCGGACGAGGCGTTCCGAGCGGACCCACTCGCTGGTGCTGATCAGCTTCCGTAGGGCATCCAGGGCTGGGCCTCCGGGTGGGGACTCTGTGGCTAACTCCACCTCCAGCCACTCGGACTCGGACAGCAGCTCGGAGCCACGCCCCTCCTTCCTGTGTTGGCTGAGGAGGCCCAGGAGCCACGTGGAGAAGCCTGGGATAGGAGACAGGCTGGAGAACTGGGCCATGTGGGAGAACTCACTCTAGTGGAAGAGGGAGGCAGAGGGGAAAAGAGAGTCAAGTTCAGATGTATACACACAAATGCCTCACTGACACAGAGAATGCATACATAACATTTTGTTTGATGTAGCAGATACACAAATGTTACTATTTTCTACATGAGCAAAGCACTTGAGCTCTGCAAAAACAAAATAAGAGCGAATATGGCCGTTTACCCAGGTGTCCTTGCAGCCACTTCCTGTTAACAACAGTGAAACAGGCGGGGCGTGACCGGTGCCCTACGCCTCCCGATCCCACCAGAAAACGTGTCTCTGTGTTCCATTAAACACAGCAGCTACAGCACCACCAATAAACCTGAATCCACACCTGACATGATGGAGATGAATGACCCCTTTCCCTTACCCCCCCCCACCCCTCCACATCTCCTTCCCTAATTCCACTGTCTTTCACTTTAAAACCTGTCTAGCTCCACTCTCTCGTCTTCACCGACTGTTCATCCTTCCTCTCACCTTCTCGCCTCACCCCCGCCGTCTCCCCCTGTCCCCCTCCAGCGGTGAGCTGAAAAGAGGGTGTTGGCTCACAGGAAGCAGCGGATGAGACTGAATGTGTCAGACAACCTAGAGAGCACGCTTCCCAGCTCTCCTCAACTCTACTCTTTCTTCCTTCTTTTAAATCCTTTTGTTGTCTCTCTCTGCAGCTCCCTCCCTCCGCCTGTCGTCTTCTACACCCCTCTCCCTCCCTCCCTCCCTCCCTCCCGCCCTCTCCCTCTCTCTCTCCCTCAGTCCGCTGTACTTTCATCTCACGAGTCAGTGGATCTGAGGATGAGAGTGGCAGGAGGTCACTTTCCATTCATCAGTACAATTATGTGGTACGGTCTTGGTCAGCAGACTGGGAGCGGAGGAAGGTTGGAAACGAAGGAGACGAGAGAGGGAGAGACCGAGGGGTAGAGATAGAGACAGAGAGACAGAGAGACAGAGACAGAGACAGAGACAGAGACAGAGACAGAGACAGAGACAGAGACAGAGACAGAGACAGAGACAGAGACAGAGACAGAGACAGAGACAGAGACAGAGACAGAGACAGAGACAGAGACAGAGACAGACAGACAGAGAGAGAGAGAGAGAGAGAGAGAGAGAGAGAGAGAGAGAGAGAGAGAGAGAGAGAGAGAGAGAGAGAGAGAGAGAGAGAGAGAGTAAAAAGCTGATGGAGTATGATGGGCCAGAGCCAAAATACTACCCCAGAGAGTAATCCTGAAAGACAACTGGACCCTCCTCCCTTATCCTAAATCACAACTTGACCTTTTCTTTTCTGTCTTATCATTCATCCATCATTGTGGTGGTCCCTCAGTGGCTGAGCGCCTCCTCCCCTCACCTCTATGTAGGGTGTAACCCTGTGAAGACTGGTGGTGCAAACTTTCTTAAAAACGAGACATCAATTTGCTTACATTTTTCAGAAAACATTTAGACATTCACACACACCTATAAACATGTCAGCTGAGCCTGTGTATATTAACAACCATAAAGATGCCAATAAAGAAATATCTCCCCCCGTCTCACGGACTTATCATGCAGCGCCAACCTCACAGATCCTTGTATGAAAGTGGGACAACAACAAAGACCTGTTCAATCCATCTAGTTAAGTGTGTGTTGTTTTTCCATTCAGTGTTCCTTTAGATAACAGTTAGCTGGCGAGCCTGGACATAGAAAGCGCCTCTCTCCTCTAAACGTTATTGAGGGGAACAGCTGAGATTTCATTACTTCTCTCTCTCCTCTCTTTCTACTGATGTTTGTCTTCATATCTGCTCCTACTGAGGGCACACAAACACCCACACACACCCACACACACATACGCACACTGTACACAGCAGGTGGTAAGCAACTGAGAAGAATGTGAGAAAGCATCTGGACTAAGAACAAAGAGATTCTTGAGGTGATGTGACAGTAACAATACACATCATGGTAAACAGGCTAAGGGGTGTCTGCCCAAGCTTGTGTCCTCCTACACTCTCCTCCGTGTTACCTGCTCACTGGTCCACGTGGGAGAGCTGCCATTGTTTTGGGAGGCTGAAAATCTCTTGCACCAAGTGTGTATGAAAGTCAACACATCACTCTGCGCGCGCGGGTCTGTTTTAGCGTGTACGTGCGTGACCAAAAGGCCGAGAGATAGTGTTGAACTCGGAACCAGGATTAAGATAATAGTGTATGAAGTGATTGATAAGGCCTAGCTGGGGTATGCGGGCGGGGACTGGAGTAGCTCCGCCCCTGGCTCCACCCACCTGCAGCTCCCGCACCACCCTCTTGATGAGGTAGTTGCCCAGCTCCACCCCCTGCAGGCCGGCCTGGGAGGAGGAAATGGAGTAAAAGACGGCAGCGTTGACCTTGTTCACGTCCTCCTCGGAGTCCAGTGTGGCGAACTCCCTCACAATGCTCTGTAAGGGGGCGGAGACAAGAGGCAGAGTCGCTATGGAGACTCGCTTATAAGGTCGGACCAAACAAGAGTCTTTTGTTAACGTGTTACTGTGGCTATCGACCAACAGTAACGCATTACTGTGCCGGTTGCTGCCTCACCTGTATGTTGTCGGAAATGTCCTCGGTGAGGGCCACGTGCAGCACCACTAGCGGCTCCCCGGGCATGGCAGCGTGGGTGAAGGCATAGCAGCGCCTGTACGGGCCCACGCGCCGCTTGATATCCGTCCAGTTCCTCACTGGGTGCACAGCCTCGTACCTGACAAACACACACAGGTTAAGTGTCTGGTGTGAATCAGTGAGCATGTTGTGCGTGTGTGCGTCTACTGTGACTTTGTCTGTGTGTGTGTGTCTTGTGTAGTGTGAATCTGTGAGTGTGATCTCGTGTGTGTGTGTGTTTCTTACTGGCTGATCTTCTGCAGGATCTCACAAGGGGACTGCCAGGTGATCCTCTCAAGTCTGAGCAGACCTACAGAGAACCACTCAGACAGCAGGCTCTTCAGGGTGCTGCTCAGATCCTGTGGGTGTGCACAGTGGAGAGGACAGGGTTATACACACAGCAGGTCATACACATTGTTATTCATATGTCTGAGGTGGCCAAACTGTTTTCTAGTTCCAGAGTGTAGGTGACAAAAAAAAAATTATAATCTCGTTTAGCAGATAGATTCCGTACGGTGAATGGCTGAAAGATCTCACTCCACTGTTTTCTGAGAAGCCTTATCAGTTTTGCTCAAAGTCCTTACAAAGTCGCATCGCACTTCCTGATAGACAACATAACACCCTTCATAACTTCAGCCAAGTCTCCCTGTGCATCTCCCCTCAAAACTAGTCTGGAGGCACATATTTGTACCTGCCTGGATGTGGGTGTCTGTGTACTTACAGTGGGGGCTTGTTTGTATTCCTGGTGCTTTTATTATGTCTTGTGTGATGCTGACACAGGCATAGGTAGGGAGGCTTTGGTATATGAAGACACTGAGTACTTTAATAAACAACCTGACATTTGAGCAGGGATCTCATAAATAAAAGCTTCTGCAAACATGCACATATGACTCATACACAGAGGATTAAATGTCAGCAGCGACCACAAAACATACTGTATATTTGAGATGAAAACAACCAAATTCATGCAAACAGTTTATATAGGCCACATTTTCTGGAATTGCTCAGTAGTCTGTATATTTTGAGTGGAAAGTAACACATGCCTAATATCCTATTGTCAGTCAATCACACACACACACACACACACCTCCAAAATAGTCCTTAGCCTCTCTGACTGGCTGTGAAGACTTCTTCCACACTTGGGTATTGTAAGCACAAAGCAGCTGGTGTGCCCTGGGATTTGGCACCCAACATTATTAATTATTTACCGCTCTTTGTGAGTCAGGCACAGCAGTCAATGCTAAGCCTGAGGGCCCCCAAACATTTCAGCACAGCAGCATCTCTCTCCCCCTCTCTCTCCCCCTCTCTCTCCCCCTCTCTCTTCCCCTCTCTCTCCCCCTCTCTCTTCCCCTCTCTCTCCCCCTCTCTCTTCCCCTCTCTCTCCCCCTCTCTGGCCCTGCCTGCCTGCCTGTCAGCTCACACTCCAGAAATCGCAAACTTAAAAGTCTGATAATAGAAACTAAATAAAGAAGGGCAAGATGGGTAAGGCAAGGCCACCCCAACGCATTTCAGAAGTTGCTGTAGCTGTGTGCTGACACATTGAAGTGTGGGATCAGCCTTGTCGCTGTCTGATTGACCTACTGAGTGACTGGTCCGCCTCCCAATTTTAACGTCACGCTAAAGGAAGACAAAACCCCCCCGGGGGTAAATCTGTATTTCATTGACCTTGTAACAACAGAGGAAGCTCTCTGCAATGGGAGCATCAACCACAGCACTCTGCAGGGGCTGAGGAATAAAAACCTGAAATAAAACCATCTTTCCAGAAAAGAAAATATCTCAGATTCCAAATTCTTCAAAGAAAATAGAACTGACAGCCTTTCTTCTGTCCCTCAGGATATAAAAGGGAAAAGTAGGTATACTATCGACAAGCAGATAAACAAAGGCCTACGACACTGTATTCTTTATGCAGACAAAGATCAAAATTAAATACGATCCTTATGTAGCCTAATACTTCTATAATAAGACCAGTCTTCAATGTCAAATGTATTTAACTTGGCAGCCAGTGATGACCCATATTTACTGGAGCAACTCCTTAGTGTTGCAAGCCCACAGTTTGCCTTTGCCCAAGTATCTGACATGTGACAGGCTGGCTGTCTTCCTGGGCTCTGACTGAAGGCAAAAATAACCACAGAGACTAGCTTACTGTATCCAACACTCTTATCAAAAGCAAGACCCTCACTTTAATTGAAGTCAGAGCTAAAGTACTTAAATCTAAGTTATTTTCTCTGTCGCTCTGCTCTTGAGTGAGGGGAAACAGAACAGGAACAGCTAGAGGTGAGAGAAGAGAAAGAGAAACAAAATCGATAGACTAACAGGCAGGTAACTAATTTAGTGTGGAATTCCAAGTGACAGTCCTTAAAGAACCTTAGTAATTGCAGTCTTGAGATATTCAAAACTTTAACTACTTAAAATGATGGGGGGGAATATCTATAATTTACAACTTTTTTGTTCTGTTTTGATTACTAACATAATTTGAAATGCCAATTTTTTTCTATCCTTCAAGACTGTCATAAGCCACCCGGCCTCTATTTTCAAAAACCTTTTCCATTTCCAGTTCATTCCTGTTTGGGACAGTGTTTGTAAGAACTGTGTAATTCAAAAGCATTGTGACTGTGCATCGCTCTACTCAATTTGGACACTGAACAATAAATATTCTCTCGAAACGCCTTCTTAATCTGTTCTGAATATTATTCTTACACACACTATGGTTTTTTCGTGTCCACGAAAATGGCTTCTAGCAGCAAAAAGCTAACTATTCCATCTAACTCAAAGCAATATCAAAGAATAAATGTGTTAACCAGGCCTATGGTATACAACAGAGAAACAGGAGGAGGAACACAAAACTACCGAGGCAGAGAAGAAACTGATCCATTTATCCCTCCGTGTCCAGAGTCATCTGACCAATAAAGAAGCAGAACAACGGGTAGTAGCGCGGGGGAAACAAGGCCAAGCTGAGCAAGCATGCCTTAATTGTTGATCGATTTGGTTCTCTAGATAAAGCAATAAGTTGGCTGTGAGCTTCCAAGATCTCTGTGGCCTATGGAACAGCCTTGAGGGGGGGGATATATCACTATGAAGGATTGTTTCAAAAGGAGATAGGGACAGAGGGGTCTTGGAGAAAAATAATCACTTGGCCTCTGTAGGAGATGGTCAGACTGTTTCTTGGCACTATGTTAACCTTAAGATCCTGCAGAAGATCCTTTGCCAGTTTCGATAGAACTGACCAACGCAAATACTGAAAATACTTCAAATAAGAGGCACTAGCCCTGTATGAGTTGTAGCCTCTAAATGTATACACCGTGACCCTGCACCTGAAGTGAATATTGAACACGTAAAATCTGTATAACAGCATACAGGACAGGACATCCATTGTCAAAGGAAGGGCCAGGGAGTTAGGGTACCCACCATAAGAGATGACTAACCCCCTCCTCTGCAAAGACCTCTGACACAATTGGAACACTGCAGGACATTTTCTCCAAGTGAAATGTAGACAGGATGTCCATAGCTAGGCATAGCTTAGTGATGAAGCCCACCCTTCTGATTCAGTACAAGCTGTTCAAGGCACTGGGGCAAAAGTCACCGCCAGTGCTTTAACTGCACTATGGTGACACATGACACCCTGTGGGACCAACATGCAGGTCTACGGTGGGGGAGTCTCTGTGGTCCCATTGGGGTATGCAGACCATGAACAGTACAATGCTTACAAAGTTTTAGTTATTGAACCATGCAGATTATTGTCCTTTTAGATTTTTCAGCCAAGAAAAAAATTACAATAAAACCAACAGTACTGAATATTGATAAAATAAAATATTTGAAAGCTTTAACTCCACTTTATACGAAGATTATATTCGGTGTCTGTTCACAATTTCCACATTTTTGCTGCATTTCTCAAACGCACAACGCTACATAATTGACCTTAGCAGGCCACCATAGAAAAATGTAAACAAGTGATTTTACCCTGATATGTGAGCTTTCGCTTGCTTTCGATGATATTATTTCAATGACATCAGCACGGAGATCCACCAAAAACTTTACTCCCCCCTCGACTCTGCTTATGTGATTAAGCAACTGTTTGTAACGGGGAGTCAGGCTGTAACGTAACCTGTCCTCAACTTGAAGTATTGTTGCCAAGTCCCGTTGCTGAGTGTCGACAAGTTTTCCTGCTAGTTCTGAAGCACATTTGTGATCCACCCCAAACTGATGTGACAGCTTCACAAGGAATTCGAGTCTATGTTCTTTTTCGAGGCTATTGTAGAAATGCATAAATTCCACACTGTTTGACTCGGGGGGAGGCGGGGACTTGTCCCTTGTCTCGTATGTGGGTAACGGAGCGACAACCCTAGTCAGAAGCTCCTCCATGCCCGGCCTCATACGTTTGGGAGCAAAGGTTGACCAACAACGTGTGCTATACAAATGTAAGGCTTCGAAACGTACTAAACCCGTTCTAAGTACACCTTGATGTCGCCAGCACCTCACTCCGCTGCGCAATGTGGAAACTAGGTGGTGAAATATCATCGCGTCGGAGCTCTAGTTTTACAGCCAGAAATCCACCACCGGGGTACACCACGCGAGTATTTCCGGTACCTTAAAGGGACAGCACAGCTATTTGAACTAAGGCGGCAGAAACTGATATGGCTGCCACAAGCTGATGAAGTTCGAATAATAAATCGTAAAGTAACACCTGTTTTGGGAGCTGGCTCGCAGGCCTGACACTGTGTTTCTTAAAAGTCAGATTCAAATTGTCACATTTTTAATCGACCTTTGAGTTCGGCCAATATTCCTTTTAGTTTAGAGCTTTACAGAGCCGTTCAAAAAGAATGGGAACGTCACCGAGGGCTAATTAGGCCACACCCACTCACCTGACATCTTCCCACAGCGGACAATTATTTTTCCCGCGCGATCTGGATCAGTAAGAGCTTATTGTAACAATAATATAAAAAGGTTCAGCAGGCATTACAAATATTGCTCGGTTTTAGATAAATAGCGATTTTATCCAGTAGCCACCTGTCGTACAGTCATCTCACATTTTAAATAATATAAATTAAGCTGTCCAGTTGACAAGTCGGCTCTGCACTACTACCGCCGGGGGAAAGGCTGGTAAGCACTGTGTGGTTTGCACTTTGTAGGGAGGCTAGATATTTTTACAGTTGCGGAACCATGTGGGGTCTACTAATACACATGTAATTGATTACTTCTAGTAGTAAGGCATGAAAGGTGGGGTTTCTAGCTAACTTTCGCTTTGTATTGAACGTTACAGTATGTTTTATAATGTTGCAGTGTGTAAATATGGCCAAAGCGAAGCGGGGCCAAAAGGCCAAAGCTAAAAAGCCCAGACAGAGCTCGCCGAGTGAGAACGAAGATGGCCCCACCGATGCATCCAAAAGGTGAATTTAGCATGTGTAGCTGTGACAAGATTGCATACATAGATACTGTTTTTAATTTACAGGTGTGATTCAAAGCAGTGTGATAGGTGATTGAAAGTATGGTAGGTAGATTCTAGGTCCTGCTGTTAACCACCCTCCTAGCATCATGATGCTCTAAATTGCTCACTTCTGTGGCTAGCGTAGTGCTGTTTGTCGAATTTTTGCAACCTGTTATATTGCAAATACCTGCACATGGCTGAACACACCATTGCCCTAGCGTGCAGGCTCTCGTCTCATGTTGTCAAGAAGGAAATGGAGACAAATTAAGCCTCCAAACAAAACAAGCCGCACAGACGGTCGTAAATCTCCCTAGTCTCAGCTCACTGCAAAAGCTCCAGAAAGTGAGTGGGCGCCGTGCATTCATTAACGCGAGTACCACAGAATTTGTTAGTGGTAGCCTACTCCATCTTTATCTGAATAAATTGATTTACATTGATATCTGTTGCATTATATGAGGAGACAAATTATACTCCAGTCATGCGTAATTGACGTGTGTAGTTGATAGGAGGAGGAAGAAAAATTGACGGTTTGTGTGAGTGGCAGCCGGCTCTGTGATTTCACTCGCCAAAACTGACTGGGATTGGGTTAGGCTTCCTCATGTAGCCTAGTCGTGGCCTAAAGTATTACTTTGATCCGACTAAATCCTACTGAATAAGACAGTGACACATTCGTTTTGAGGGTCCCACCATTGATGGTTTTAACTATCAACTACCTCTTCAATCCACAAGTGATCACTTAGTTATATTCTGTTGACAGTAAACTCCAAATGAAACATTCAGAAAACACTTAAAATAGTAACTGAACTATTCTTTACTTTCTCCCGTCCTCTCTTATGGTGTGGAGAGTAGCAGTAAGCACAGGAAAGAGAAGGTCAAGGTAAATATAATTTAAAAAACTGGCAGGTTTCTGTCAACCCATTTCAAAGTTACATATCACATACTACGCAAGCTAAAATGTGTTATGGAAGCCTTCTGAAGTACTTTAGCCAAACATTTGTAGGTCCTCTCACCATTTCTCAATGGTCAGACTAACGAGAGCTTCTGGCCAATCAGAGCTATGCTGTTACCAATCCTGACGTGATTATCTATTTGGATCAAATGAAATCACTTCAATGTACACATTTTAAAGTGGCAAATCGTTGTTGTCAACCCTTTCAAGTGTGTTTTGGCTTAAGGGATGATTTTATTGATTTCATTTATTTATGTCCTCAAAGGGCAATTGATGATGGAATGTCAGCATTGTCTGGCTTCCTCTTGTTAATTTTTCGATCTCCGTCAGGTCAACACAGAGCGTTAAATTTGATGCAAACGGCAGGTGTGTAACACTGCTCAATTACTTTTGGACAGCGTTTGAAAAGAAGGCCAAGTAATGGTGAATGATGGTGCTGCTCATCACTCACGTTCAGGTTTCTTTTGCACTTCATTGACTTGATGAACATGAAAAAAACTGTCCAATTGGCATCTTGCTGCTGCCATTGGAAATTAGTTTTAATCCGTTTACGTTTCTAATGGATTCAATTCATTTCTGTCTCTCTCACTCTTACTTGCTCTGTCTCTCTTGCTTCTTCTGAGGTGATGTAAATTAATTTAGGTGATCTGGATGTCCAGGAGGCTGGACATGAGCCATTCCCATCTCTCAGGCAGCGTTAAGCTGTCTCTCAGGAAATTAATTTCTTGCTGTATTGAAGAAAATATCTGGCTTGTCAGAAACGCAATAAATGAGATGGTGTTGCGGGGGAAGATGGACTCCCACGGTTGGGGGAAGGGGGCAGTGTGTTGGTCTTGCATTTGCCTCAGGCCTCAAACAGGATCTGATTGAATCATGAGAAGTGACTCTGGCTGTCACTCCTGGGGGATTCCAACTCCAAGTACACTTCAGGTGAATGGACAGTTGACAAAGACTTTCAAAGTTATTTTGTTTGTCTCAGTTTTATTCCTTGATTTGATTTAGACAAATCAACCCACCTGTACTGGAAATTAGTAAAGGCTGAAGGGTGTTTTTCTGTCTCCCCTTACACGGTGGTACCTTCCTAACTCTCACAATTACTGAGAACATGTTTACATGACCTTTCTATTCCTTTAGCAGAGGCTTTTATTTCAAGCAAAGTACAAATGGTGCATTTAGAAAGATCAAGGATCAGAAGTGCATGGTACTACGATGGTCAAAGTCGAGGAACGTTCCGTTTTCATTAGCCACATTGAAAAGAAACCACATCTCAGCAACCAGGTACTGCCAACACAAACCACACATGCACTAGGTTAACGTTCTGCCCAACAATGGATGCCGACGCTTGGATTTAATTACAGCCTCTTGGCGGTTGCGAAAATGTTCCATCAATTACAATCAATATCCTTCTGTTCCGACGATACATGGGTGTGGACACTCAATGGAAGTAGCCCACTGCATGGGCTCCAGTCTGCCCAACTGGGTGCTGTTTAGCATGTGTGAAGGGAAGCAGAAGTGTAATTTATTAGTAGTGGTTGCTCTAATTAGTTATTAATTTGGTCCATTTCTCTTTGCTGAGCTACACTGAAGGGACACTCAAGCTCACAGTCCTGTAATTATTTTTTATTTCTAATCATTGTAATTATCCCATTATCATTTGGCTGTTTTTCAATAATGTTGTTTAATCACTGTGATTTTGTGTGGTCACTGAATCATCAGTGTGCACATTTGGGCTCCTTTTTACCTTGGAAGGCCTACATTTAGTCTACAGTTGCTCCAATTGTAGCCAGTTCATGCTGTGTTGTGGGAATTCTGCAGCTCTATTACAATCGGCATCAATAGCTATTGACGAGTCTCAAACTTGGTTATTGTGTCCATCCTTCCTTTTCTTGTTCCCATCTCTGTCCCTCTCCCTCTTATCTCTCTCCAGGTTCCACATGGCTGTGAAGCAGGAGGAAGAAGACTTTGCTCCCCAGCAGACGGGTAGGAAGAGGAAGAGGCAGGACGTGCCGTCTGCCTCTGCCATGTGAGGGCTAACGATTGAATAGGGACATGTCGAGTCCAGGTTCGTTTGATTGGTTTTAATGTGTGTTCTCTGTTCCTTGGATCATTTATAGGGTTCAGAGAAAGACGACATTAAAAAAGGAGGATGGTGAGGTTAGGTCGGGGACACCAAGGAAGAGGGTCAAGAAGGAGGCTGAAGAGAAGGTGAACACCCTCCCCTTTCTCCTGCCTGTGTTAGACAGTAATTACACAAAACCCTTCAGCTGTGTTTTCCCTAAAGCAAGGGTGAATGTGATGGTTGCGACATTGATGTCATCACAATGCGTTGGGATTTCATGGGACCAGCGGTAAACACAGCAGAATGCATGGAACTTGTCACCTATGGCTACAATCCACTAAACTATGTTAGCTGAAAGCTAATCTTATTTACTGTAACAAAATGATCAAACGTTTTTTTTTTCATAAGTCTTCCAATCCAGTCAAATTCAACATAATGACGACAACCGATGTGTATTAAGTTAGAGCCCAAATTTCTCATCTTGCCAATCCACCATACTGCATTCAGTTTCCGTGTCCAAGTCATTTACGCTGTAGAAGTAGGTCTGTACTGAGGGTGCCTGTTGATGTTGGTCTTCCTAGAAGATTGAGGAGGAGGAAGAAGAGGGGCCCACTGTCTCTACCAAGCGGAAGAGGACCAAGAAAGAGATTGAGGAGAAGGAAGAGGGGAACACCGTCTCTACCAAGCAGAAGAGGACCAAGAAAGAGATTGAGGAGGCGCGAGCTCTGAAGATAAAGAAGAAGGAGGAAGAGGAGCAGCAACGTTGGAGATGGTGAGGGACATCACCGTCTGGGGCATTTTACAAGCAAGGATCACATGTTACTTCAACTTGGACGTGCTATTCTGACAGTTGGCTGGCCTCTGGTCTAGTCTTGTATTAATGACAGCAGCAGATGTTGAATACTTGCTTTAGGTAGTATATGATTGAATTGAAAGCTCTGTCTTTGTTTCCCTCTTGCTATCAGGTGGGAGGAGGAGAAATATGAGTACGGGGTAAAGTGGAAGGTTCTAGAACATAAAGGACCGTGGTTCCCTCCTGAGTACCAGCCCCTGCCTAAGGATGTTCGTTTTTACTACGACGGTAGGGAGCCAGTCCAGGTCTCTCCTGCAGGTCGGTCTCTCCTGCAGGTCGGTCTCTCCTGCAGGTCGGTCTCTCCTGCAGGTCGGTCTCTCCTGCAGGTCGGTCTCTCCTGCAGGTCGGTCTCTCCTGCAGGTCGGTCTCTCCTGCCGGTCTCTAAGGGGGAGAACCAGCAGTCTGATCTGAGGCCTTGATCAGGGTGTGTGGCCTGCATGAAAGTTGTCTCAGCAGGACTTCTGATCCTGGATCAGCCTTCCCACTCGGAGGTGCTTAGTGACAGCTGATCTGTCATTCCTGTCTGCTCTCAGAGAGATGGGGGGAGAGAGGAAGACAAACCGCTATGCCCTGTCCAGGCTTACCAGGATCACACCAGCTCTGTGAACACAGAGAAGCAGATTGATCCTGGTACAGAGCAATAGATGAGCTATGAAACTGCTCCCGACTTGTCAGTTTTAGTGTGGGTCCAAGAGAAGCGGTTCTAAAGGACACTAGAGACTCCATGACGAACAACAACAAAGTTGTTTTATTGACGTGTGTGTGTGCACAGAGAGATCCAAGGACCAGCTTCTTTACTTGGGGCTGTAAAGTGAAGGGGAGCTGTTGGCTTGCTGGATCAAACATGGTTATTGAAGACCATTTGACATATATTCCACCTACTGAACGTGTGTGCACGCGCGCACTGCAGAGACCTGTTACGTACATCGTTTGACACCTAAAACTGTTGCTCTCGTGTGTGTGTGTGTGTGTGTGTGTGTGTGTCTAGGAGAGGGTGATTGATTGGCTTGATCCTTGAGATGGTCTCTTCAAACATGACACACAGAAGAGGCACCACTGGGATGATGGAAGGTTTGGACTTGTGTCTTATTTCAGGTCAGGAGGTGAACCTGAGCCCTGCAGCCGAGGAGGTGGCTCTGTTCTTCGCCCAGATGCTGGACCACGAGTACACCACTAAAGAGGTGTTCCGAAACAACTTCTTCAAGGACTGGAGAAAGGTATGGGTCAGGAGAGACTGGCGGTGGAGGGAGGGAGGGGCGGGGAGATAAAGAGAATTGAAACGAATGAGATGAAGAACAGTGAAGCTGTATGCCCAAGGACAAAATCGCATGTTAGAGTTGGCAGAGTCTGAGGTATATCACATATATATATCAGGGACCCATACACTGAAATCGAATCTGCCTTTCATCTGGAAGTGGGCTTGGTGGAGCCCACACACAAAGCCGTGGAGAAAAGCCATGAAGTCGCCCCAGCCAATGTGCCTGGCAAACTGTTTCAAGTTCCCTTTGATTGGAACGAAAGGGAAATCAAACGGCGTTTCCTTCCAGGTGTGAGGGTGTGAAACGGGCTGAGTGGAGAGCTGGGATGCGTGCAAGGTGGTGGCACGGTGTTCGGTACACACCCCACCCTAACCAAGCCTGAAGCCATATAATGCAGAATTAATTTTGTGCTGCTTAGTGCTCAATGCTGTTGAAAATACGATTTGTGTAAAGGCATTGATATGCTAATCCAGACAACCGTCTCCTCGCATTTGAACAAATCCAATTAAACTGTTTTATTACAACAGGAAGAACCTCTCCTCGCTTCACTGCCCCCCCAGTCTCCGCCCACTCTCTCCCTGTCAATCATGGTTAGAGACTTGATTCAGTGTCTTCAAGTGGCCCCATCTGCTGTGTGGGGGGTATGTCACACACTGGCTGCACTGTAAACTGACCTCCTAGCCCTCTGGACTCTGAAACTCTAGACCACTGGTCTCCTCAACCTCTGGCAACCTAGCCCCACACATACTGGACCACCTAGCCATCTAGACCGCACTGGTTCCCTAGACCACTGACCTCTTAGCCCCTGGCCCACCTAGCCCCTTACACCACTGGCCCCTAGACCCTGGACAACTTAGTTCCCTAGACCAGTGGTTCCCAACCCTGGTCCCCCTGTCCTGCATGTTTTAGATGTTTCCCTGCTCCAACACACCTGATTGAAATGAATGGGTCGTTATCCAGGGTTGGGAACCACTGCTCTAGACTACTGGCCTCCTAGACACACTTGAAACACTTACATGGTTGCATTCCTGACTGAATAAAGCAGATGCATGTCCAACAGACGCTGGTATTGATTGGAAGCTAGGCTGTTTGATTTTCTCTCTCCCCTTGTGCCACCTTTATAAACACCATATAAATTGGGCTTTTAATGTGCCTTCATTGTCCTTTCCCCCCTACTCTTTCTCTAGTTTAAGTGCGGCATCTCGGTGAAAAATTAATTCCCATGGCGAGAGAGAATATTTAATGGATGGGGGGGGGGGGGGGGGGGTTCTGTCGTTGCCTGGCTCGCAGGTCCTGCAGAGCTGGTATCCTCGCCGCTATGGGGCAGCACGTTAGAAGAGAGGCCGCATGGTTGTGACATTTTGCCTGGGAGACGATCCAATGAAATCAAACGAAAGCAGCGCGTTGTTTGCTGGGCACCCAGATTGACCTGTGAGCTCGAGCATTCGCACTAGTTGAGGTGGTTTGGTGAAGTATACGGCTCCATTATGGACTGATCTGTGTTCCGCTGGTTAGTGAGTAAGGGTGGGGGGTCGTCCTTTGTGGGGATTCTGTGTGTGTCCCTGTGCCTCCTATATGTTCACTAAAGGGTCACGCGTCTTCGCACCGTCTTCAGGAAATGACCCACAAGGAGCGTGTACTGATCCAGGACCTGAATAAGTGTGACTTCGGGGAACTCCACAACATGCATAAGCAAAAGGTGGAGGCCAGGAAGAGCATTACCAAGGAAGAGAAACTGGTGAGATCAACCATTTGTCCCATCTGAACACAGTCCAGCCCTTTTCAACACGTATATCTCACCCAGGACTAGGCAGCACTGGATTCTATTCAGCCGTTTGTACTATTGTAGTGCCCATTTTCAGCGAATGCTAGTGCAGTGCCCGTTATCACCCGATCCATAGCTCCCTTGCTTGGTGCACTGCAAAATGGTGACAAATGTGGTTATATTCATTATACACCTGCCAATTTTCAACTTCATACTGTGCCCAGTTCTCAAGATGCAGTAATTGAGCCTCTGAAACACACGCGCACTCTGAGATACCTTTAAGTTTAAAACTATTGATTAGATTTGGTTACAACCGAGAAACTCACACCTGTCAGACCATGTCAGCTCACAGAACGGAAGAAGGAAGCTTGTTGTCGTCGTCGTCCCCCCCCCCTCATCTCCCCCTAACCTGCTCTGTGGCGTTCTCCACCTCCCCAGGTGATCAAAGAAGCCAACCAGAAAATCGTGGAGGAGTACGGCTTCTGCCTGCTCGACCACCACAGAGAGCGCATCGGCAACTTCAAGATTGAGCCCCCGAGCCTGTTCAGGGGGCGTGGGGAGCACCCCAAGCAGGGCCAGCTCAAGAAGAGGATCTGGCCCGAAGACGTCATCATCAACTGCAGCAAGTGAGACTGCAGGCACCTGCGGCAAGCCGTGTGTCACACTGGCTTTAGAATGCCACCGTGTGGTGCATGGTTGGTCAGGCTTTATTAAGGAGAACTAGTGTTCCTCGTGTCCAGGCAACAACGTTTGGAACGTTCCTGACAATGGGATTCGTCACTTCGCTTGTAGCTTTGGAATGGTAGCTTCGGTTTAGCAATTGATAGTGGTCTTTTTCAAACGCCCTCTTTTTGGTAGCCAGACACCATTTGTTATTGACAGATAATTCGTAAAGGGGGGGGACTTTTACTGGCATTTCTTACTACATAGACTGGCCAACTTTGTATGAATTACATATGCACTCCTATGTTATCTTTCTGCCTCTTAAACTTTCTCTTTATCTCTTTGTTCTCTAATCTCCCTCGGTAACGGTCACACTCAGAGAATCTCGCATCCCAGAGCCCCCAAAAGGTCACCACTGGAAGGAGGTTCGCCATGACAACGGGGTGACGTGGCTGGCCAGCTGGACAGAGAACATTCAGGGCTCCGTTAAATACATCATGCTCAACGCCAACTCCAAACTCAAGGTGCGACCCTGACACACACGGACGCGGGGGGGTGGGAAGCAGAAGGACCGTAGATCATGCGTCTCAAACCACCTCCCAGGCTGTGCAGAGAAGGGCGAGGGAGGGGGAGGCAGGGAGGGAGAGGCAGGGAGGGAGAGGCAGGGAGGGAGAGGCAGGGAGGGAGAGGCAGGGAGGGAGAGGCAGGGAGGGAGAGGCAGGGAGGGAGAGGCAGGGAGGGAGAGGCGGCGAAGCAAGCAGGTTTCCACGCCACTTGTATGTCGTCAAGGAAGCTGTTGAGTCCTTTTATTCAGGAACTCTAGGCATTGGCATCTTTTGAACAAACACCATTTACATGTATTCACAACATGTTTTGTGTATCAAAAGCCCCAGCTCTGTTATAGTCCACCCTGCTGTCCTTAACCGGGTTATGTGAAAGCTGATTATCATGCAGCCTCTGTTCATTGAAACACACACTCAAACGGCAACCACAGAAAAGCGCCGTAAAGTGCTTTTCTGCTTCTAAAAATCCTAGGCAAATGACATATCTTATTCATACAAAGTGTTGTGCTTTTGAAAGCACTGATGGCAACAATGGCCTATGTGTTCCTTTCATTCCAGTCGTTCTTGTGTTCAGGGTGACTAGGGGCTATTCACTGACTCAGTGTGAGGGTTGTTTTGTTGGCACAGGGTGTTATGCTGTACTGCTACAGTATCTAGGAGCAACACTTTAACCCCTAGTTGAGGAGGACATTGTGAAAAGCAGTTTCTAATTGCAATTATTTGTTCTGCTCTTATGGGCCAATGAGCTTTTCATTGGAGGACTGTGGCGTGGGCACAAATCATGTGTTTTGTATGGTGATGTTTACACAAATGTTGCCTTTGTTGGATGTTTGTGCTTATGTTCCATTTCTTCTCCTATACTCTCCTTTTAGAATCTGGTCTCTACTCGATTCTCCTCTATTGTCTTCTCCTTTCCTGCATATCTGTGAAGGTTAAGTTATTCCTGTGTGTCTCCGTGACGATGACCTGTGTATTTGGGTAGGGTGGCCTGGGTCCTGTTAATTAAAATGCTAGTGGCTGGTTCCATTGAAGGATGGGCAAACACCATGTCACTGGCCAGCTCCTAACGGGTAGTGTGTTTGTTAGCACCACATACCATAGTGGAAATGAGGAGGAACTATGGGCGCGGTGTTCAAATGAAGGTTTGACTGTGTGTGTGTGCGTGCTCAGGGGGAGAAGGACTGGGAGAAGTACGAGGTGGCCCGGAGACTGAAGAGCTGTGTGGCTAGCATTCGCCAGCACTACCAGGAAGACCTCAAGTCCAAACAGATGGCCACCCGCCAGAGAGCCGTGGCCCTCTACTTCATCGACAAGGTCTGCCTCTGACCACCTCTGATGCTGTAGGCCCTACAACCGGATGTCCTTAGACTAGGGTTGGGTATCGTTTGGGTTTTTACAGTACTGGTGCCAAATCGCAACTTTTTTTAAATGGTTCCTGTTCCCAAACGGTGCCTGAACCGATCCTTTTTTAAAGAGCCACAAAATGACAAAACTGCTTTTCTTTATTTATTGATCACTTTCATGACGATGTTCTTCGACCTTCCGTGTTCCGACTTGCATTCAAGTTAATTTTCGCGGTCGGGAAATTGTTTTCTGATTATTCTGACACCACATGAATGCAGTATAATGTAATTAGCGATCATGTGCGCTGATTATACTTCTGTCCGTTTCGGAGCACCAGAGGGCACATTCTTCAGCTCAGGCATTTAAGTGGCACCAACATGTGCGTTTCGAAGTGGTCCTGTACGTACCGGTTCTAAACTCTAGTGGTAGTTTTAACTATTAATTGTGTGTGTGTGTGTGTGTGTGTGTGTGCCCCAGCTGGCTCTGAGAGCGGGTAATGAGAAGGAGGAAGGAGAGACGGCTGACACGGTAGGCTGCTGTTCTCTCCGGGTGGAACACCTCACCCTCCACGACCACCTGGAGGGGGATGACTGGGTGGTGGAGTTTGACTTCCTGGGTAAAGATTGTATCCGCTACTACAACAAGGTCCCAGTCACCAAGAAGGTAAGCGCTCGCTCTCTCTCTCTCAGCCACAGAACATGCTCGCTCGCTCTCTCTCTCAGCCACAGAACATGCTCGCTCGCTCGCTCTCTCGCTCTCAGCCACAGAACATGCTCGCTCTCTCTCTCTCTCTCTCTCTCTCAGCCACAGAACATGCTCGCTCGCTCTCTCTCTCTCAGCCACAGAACATGCTCGCTCGCTCTCTCTCTCAGCCACAGAACATGCTCCTTTTCTCTCTCAGCCACAGAACATGCTCGCTCGCTCGCTCTCTCTCTCTCTCTCAGCCACAGAACATGCTCGCTCTCTCTCTCTCTCTCTCTCTCAGCCACAGAACATGCTCGCTCGCTCTCTCTCTCTCAGCCACAGAACATGCTCGCTCTCTCTCCGCTCGCTCCCTAAATCTCCCACACATCCCCAGGAAGCGGGACGTTAAGATACCCACAGGGCTCCATATAAGATGGGATTCACATTGCTCCCAGCGTTTTAATTTGGCACTGGAATTACAGTATGACTGAATTCCATTATCAGTTCCCTCCAACAAGCTGTCAGTCAAGTGGATTGATGGTATGATCATTTGTATTGGCACATGGGGAGATGGATTAGTGTGGGCTAGACCCCAGGTGGTCTGGAGTTACTTCCACTGTGGACATTCTCAGCGACTAGTTCTTCACTGCAAGGTCAAGATGGTTTTGTCAAACGAACTGGCAGAAATGCATAAACAGCCATGGAATTATTACTTGTAAGTAGGGTTTTGATGATAATGCTATATAAAAGTCAAATCCATATTAAATGCATCTGATTTGAGAAGGAAAGAAAAAAGCGATTGTAAAGGATGGAGAACTGGAGGCATCCTCGGGGTGAGAAAAGGAATCCTTGTCTTACTGCCAGTGAGCTTTATCCCTTCCAAAACCCAAATAAACTAGTCAAAACAATATTGCTGACACTAGTTCATTATTTCCGTATAGCTGTGTATTATCGCTGTCACACATTGTAATTGTCAAATGAAAAGACTTTAATGGAAAATAAGACAATTAGTTTTTTTTCCTGTTCTCTTTCATCTTTAGTTATCTTGTCAGAAGTGAGAATTAGACTGGATACGAACTGGAAGGTGTCTGGATCCAGACACGTCTATTACACTGAACACAAATGTTGGAACCTTCCAGAGATTGCAGACCAGGACATGTGTGCACCTGCCAGCCTGTTTTGTTTCCAGGCAGAATGTCTCATTATTCAAATAAGCATATTTAAAAGCAACACATCAGGTAAATTAATTAGTGTCCTGCATATCTTTGCATATGTAATGCCAGGGTAGGTTAGAGCTGGTAAATGTCAGCTGGAATTGGAGGAATGTTCTGTCTCCAAACCCCTGGAGAGAGAGGGGGATGAACGGGAAGAAGGGATGGTGGTCACATGACCATCTGCAAACTCCCCGACGTGTGTGTCAACATTTATACCAAATGTACAGTGTTAAACCCAGTTTGCTGTGTATTTAAATGTAATCATGTGACCAGCACTTAGAAGATTGTCATCCAGCCAACATCTGACCTGGGGTTGGAGTATAGGGCTGGGGTCCCCTCCTCCCCGCACACACACCTCACCTCAGTTCCCTCTTTATTTCAGCATTTTTAAATGTTGACTTGAGGCAAAATTGTAGTTCAAATCACAGAAATGCTACATATTGCCTAGCATTAATTAGCTTCTTGCATATTTTAGCAGGTTTACTTGGTACGGGGGGGGGAGGGAGTGGTTCATTGGAAATGTCAAATATAATTGTGCCAATCTTTCCTCTGGCTCCCCTGTGAGTGAGCAGAGCAGAAGGAGATGTATGGAGAGGGATGTCTCCTGGCTAGAGGCCCATCTTCTGGCAGGATCAGGAGCATTTGGAAGGCCAGAGTTTGCCGCTGCTTTATATGCAGTCTGGCTGGCATTTCAGACTTTCCTTCTCTTTGTCTGTCTTGCTGTCGCTCTCTCGCACACTCACGCACTTCAAAGAGAAAAATTGAGCTTGATTTGACTTGTCGTGCACACAGTTGGCACTTCTTAGACTCTTCCCTGATTTGATTGTGTCTGATTGATCGTGCCTGAGAAGCCAAGTCAGGTTCACCCCAAGTGGCTAAACCGGCACACACCAGGGTCCAGCTGGCCTCCCGAGTCTGTCCTGGGGGGGGGGTCGGGGGGGTCTGTCCTGCTCTTGTCTGTTTCTGTCGGGGTGCAGTTGTGACGGCTTCTGTTCTCGTCTCTTCCAGGTGTTTAAAAACTTGAAGCTGTTCATGGAAAATAAGCAGGGAGGTGACGATGTCTTCGACCGCCTCAATGTGAGTCAGAAACTTTTTGTGTCTTCATTCCACTGCTAGAATGCCTAAACATGCCAAAAAGGAAATGTGTATTTGTGGACACGGCAAGGAGATTACTGGGTATCAGCAGCGGCTTCACACCGACGCCTTCCTAGAAAAGAGACCGTAAAGGGTGAGAAAGGGACAAGTGGGGGGAGGGGGAGGGAGGGAGGGAAAGAGTTGAAATGAAGAGAGTGACGGATGAGAAACGGGTAGGAAGGTAAGGGAGGGAAAAAAAAAGAGGTGAGCAAGAACGAGAAGCAAAGGCGGAGCGCTGTAAGAAGGGAGTGCGATAAGAAGAGAGAGGGGAAAAAGAGGTAGGAAGGCTGACTGAGAGGATTATAAATGAATGCAGCCTCCCTTCACCCTGCTGCACCCTCCAGGCTGCAGGGCCAGGCAGGCTGCAGAGGAGCCCGGCCCCGGCAGGCCCAGGGGCAGCTGCGGAGATTGCTGTGAAATGACATGGTCCTAAGCCTCCCTGGACGAGCGGGGGCGGCGGATGGATGGAAAGAATGTGAGAAGGAAGGAATGGGGGGGGGGGGGTGGTGGTGTCCTTCCTCCCTGACCTCCAGTGTGATGAAAAATGGCAGGCCATGTGAAGGGGAAATGTTAACCGCTGCACTGAGCTGGCCTGATTGACACTCAAAGGCCATGTGGGGGATATTAGGAGGTGGTATTAAAGTACACATTCAGTCACATAACTAGGCTGCCTTCCGTCTTCTCTGGTGGTGATAAGAGGACCCTAGCCCCTCTTTTATACTCCTTGCCTGCAGGGGCGCGTGTGGACACGCATGAGAACCTGCTCGTCGTAACTGAGGGATTCAACTTGCCTGCACACACGTTCCCAGTAACGGTGTGCGTTGTTCCTGGTAGCGTGTCTTGTTAAGGAAGGGAATGTGTTCATTCAGACTCTGGGGTGTGGAGTCTTGGTCAGTGTGGTGTGTGTGTCTCCTGTCGCTGTAGTCCCTGTACCTTCACCTGGACATGCTGCCGTCTCTTATCTCCAACCCAGCAGGTGGATGGTGCTGACCTCACACACACACACACATATATATGTATGTCCCATCTTCTCTCGTCAGGACTTCTGGTGGGGGTCAATATCACTGTAGACCTGTGAGCTCGCAGATAAGAGATCACACACTTGTCCACGTTCCTCGTCTGTCCTCTAAGCAGGATTGTAGGGGAAGGACGGCGTGTCCTAACCCTGCACTGACAAACAGCCCGGCCATCGTCGCTCCCAGCTTGCCTCACAACACTTAAGGCCCTTAAGGACACTATTGGATTGCTTTTGGTTTATTCATCCATGTGTGGGTGTGCACGCATCTGCATTTAAGTGTGTGTGTGTTTCAGCCCTAGACCCCGGCTCTCCACTTCTAGAGCGTCTTGTTATTGGAAAGCCCTTGCTGTCAGGGCGCTGCAGTTAATGGAAATATAATTCCTGTCTTTGGCAGCTTTAACTTATGCTAATACTTGTCGAAATTGCGGTTAAGTCAGAGAAAGTAATATGATGGTCTTTTTTTAATCTCCTTCTCTACTCCAAATGATGGTGATGATAATGTACCTGGAGACTGGATGACGCCGTTTCCCTGCAGTGCAGAAACCGTGCTTGATCCACGGTACTCTACTGCCACCTTGTGGCCAGGGGTTGAACTGTAGGCTCTTCTGCCAGCAGGCTTCAGTCCATGGTCCCTGTGGACTTTTGTACACATGTTAACAGTACTGTGTATGCTTCATTTATTGTGTGTGCATGCAGACAGGCTTGTTGAACAAGCACTTGAGTTCCCTGATGCCAGGCCTGACTGCCAAGGTGTTCAGGACATACAACGCCTCAGTCACCCTGCAACAGCAGCTCAGAGAGCTCTCCAACAGTATGCACCTCATCTCACACACACACACACACACATCCAACAAAAAAACACCCTAACATGCACACACAAACGGTACACAAACACAGCTAAAGCATTTCAGATTCTAACCAAACACACTTAAAATACACATCTCTTAATTCTGATGTAAGAATCCCCAGTCAATCTGAATCAAACAACTTATTTGACCTCAGTGACAAACAACCAGGCAGAGAAGATGCTCTCCTACAACAGAGCCAACCGTGCAGTCGCAATACTCTGCAACCACCAGCGGGCACCGCCAAAGAGCTTCGACCAGTCCATGGCCAACCTACAGACTAAGGTGAGGAGGGGGTGAACAGTGTCCTAGGGGGAAATTCAGACTGGGAGGGGGGGGGGGGGGGGTTACCCACCAAACATCCACCTTGGGACCTTCACCTCTGATGCAATATAAGACATTGGGAAAGGAGCCTACAAGTGAGTTATGTAGAGGTGGCTATAGTATACTTGCATTGTAGAATTAAGTCGTTGACAAGTAGTAAACTGAACATATAAAAAATATCTGGTCAGATACTTGGGATTAGTTATTGAAGTGATTTTAATTTTGATGGTGACTAATGTGTAGGAAGAACCAGTCTGAGATTTGAAAAATACATTAGTATTGTGATACCATCCCTATCTGTAATGTGACCATTAACAAGTAGTACAACTGACAAGGTTAAAAAGGTGTCCTGGATTGTAGATTGATGCCAGGAGGGAGCAGCTGGTCCTGGCCAAGACTAATCTGAAGGAGGCCAAGAAGGAGGCCAAGTCCAGCTCAGACCCCAAGTTGCAGACGTGAGTTACACACACCCTCCCTCTCTCACACACATTCTTCTGCCTTTAGTTCCGTTTACATTTACATTTAGTCATTTAGCAGACGCTCTTATCCAGAGCGTTTGATTACACTAGGTCAGTGGTTCTCAATCCTGGTCCTCGGGACCCCCTGCCCGCATGTTTTAGATGTTTCCCTGCTCCAACACACCTGATTCAAATGAATGGTCGTTATCCAAGCCTGATGACGACCATTCATTTGAATCAGGTGTGTTGGAGCAGGGGAAACATCTAAAACCCGAGGACCAGGATTGAGAACCACTGCACTAGGTAACCGGTTTAAGTGAGCTAGCATGAGGCGAGAAAGGGAATTCAAGCTGTTGTTTTTCAGGGTGGTGGAGCGCAAGAAGAAGGCTGTGGAGCGCTGTGAAGAGCAGCTGTTGAGGATGGAGGTGCAGGCGACAGACAGGGAGGAGAACAAGCAGATCGCTCTGGGCACCTCCAAACTCAACTACCTGGACCCACGCATCAGTGTGGCCTGGTCAGAGACGAGCACGCACTCCTCGCTCACACCCTCTCAAACCCTTTCTCACACGCAAAGCAGTCTTTCCAAGTACACACACACACTCTCATATCAGACTGATCCGGTTGGTCTTAAACATGGTCCATGGGACATGTTTGTTGTGTTGTTCCTCTCCTGCAGGTGTAAGAACATGGAGGTCCCCCTGGACAAGATTTACAACAAGTCTCAGAGAGACAAGTTTGCCTGGGCCGTAGACATGACCGAGAGAGACTTCCAGTTTTAACCCTGCCCTCCACCTGTCTGCAGACCCGGGTTATTTGAACAGAAGTTGAAGAGGTTTTACCTGTGAATGTATTTTTTGTACACATGGTTCTTAACATTGTTTTTTCATTATTGATTCTTTTATAAAGAATGGTTGTTCACCATTTTGTTCATGTTAATATCGTTTTGTATTTTAGTGTTTCCAGTCAAAACAAATTTGTATGTACATATATATTCTTGATTCAAATAAAAATGTATTTGCAATAGCTGCTCATTTGAAGGACTCTTAACTTGTACAGTAATAAGATGTGTATACACTGTCCATCTTCATTTTACACAGCCTGACTGAGTAATACACTCATTACTTGGATGCATCCAGTGAAGTGTCTTCACTAGGAGCACCAAAAATGCTTATGAACCAACCAAAATGACATCTTGGATGTTTACTAAAATGCTAAAGTACCGCTTTGTACAGTCATCATATCAAACTGCCCCATCAACGGTTGGTCTGGCCCTTTCCATGCCAGAGGGAAATCAGTTTGAATAGGAGGGTGGCCAGACCCATCTGCCTGAACAAATAAACATGAGCTGGCAGATTAATCTGGTCCCAACCTTTCCTTGAAAAGGCAAACACTCAGTTTGAACAAGCATCTAGGTGGATGCAGCTGATACCCATAATGGGATTGTTTTACATTTGTGGTAATAAAATCGTTGGTCAGATACTGAGACACAGACATTGTATTAAATAACTTCAATATAACAAATCAATTGAGTTTGGATTGCATTCCACACTTGGCACAAGCAGCACCGTTTCTCATTGCAACAACTTCAAACATCTCATGCCATTGTTCTGTGTACAGTAGGGATTTTGTTGTACAAATAAATCTACACTACATAAATGTTACTCATATTACAATAGTTCATAGAAAAAAGCATTTCACCACAAAAACACCCAAATCAATTTATGATAGATGAAACTGGCTGCTCCTGAAAACTGTCCTTGACATGGTGTTACCTGGCAACCTGCAAAAGAGAACACATACGTTGGTTGTGCAGGTACGTTCTAGCACTCTGCGTCAAGTACACGTGCACAATGTAATCAAACAGGTCTCCTATCATCATTCCATAACATTTGTTAGGAGTTCACTTGATTGTGGACTCAGGTCTGCCTCATGTCGGTAGGGTTAATACTTTTTGGTAAGATCTAATCAATTATATTGCAAGATACATTCAAAAATTAACATTGATGCACAAATAAGTCATTTCAATTATTCAAAATAGAAGGTTGACCTGGGTTTAGTTTATTTTTTAATAACTATACAACACTACAGTAGCATGTCTTGATTTCACTCAAGGGAATCTTTGTTTAGCTTATCACCAAAATTACAAGTGGGAAAAAACATGTTATTTAAACTCAATATAGCTATGGGTAAGTAAACAGACAAAGCACTGTACGCACTAATGTATATCTGGTACATTGACATGCATTAAGTGGAGATGTTTCCCATTGCTGGAAGCTAATCTGCTCTGCTGTGAATTATCGACTTAAGACATATCTTGCTAGGGGGGAAAGAGGCCTTTGGCAGTTTAGTAAGACAATGACGTGATTATAATGGTAACCTTTATAATGTCCCTTGATCTTCCTTGGGTTTATTTTCTGCTCCTTCGATCTCTTCCACACCAGCCTGTGTCATGAGGTCCGCAATGTTCTTTTCCAAGTCATCAATGCGGGTGCTCATCTCGTCAAGTGGACAGGGTTAAGAAACCAAAACAATTTATTACTACAGCGTTCTAGAACAGCACCATCTTAAACTATTATAAAACCTTGTGTGTGTCGTGTGGGAAACTGTCGAACTCTCTATTGGACTAATTCTTGTTAGTGGAAATGGGACCCGTTAATGCTTCTCGCAGCAATACTATTTCTATAATGTGTTATGGCTGTACTGTGGCCTAGACCTAAAACTGTTGACATACATAGTCTGAAACCTATTCACTGAATAAGCAATACTGTTTGCCAGTAAAGGATATTTCTACCAATGATCTGGTCAGACATCGTTTGAAACTTGTCCTGCATCTGCTGCAGCAGGGTCTGGACCTGCGAGAGAGAGAAAAGGCGATCCTTAAAACGCTATGAAGGGATTGACAGAACAAGGACAATATTTCGTGCAATCATTTACACAGAATTAAATTACGGGTGTATTTAGAATTATTGAACCTTAGAGAGAGCCCCTCCTTCCAGGTGATCTGAACATCAATAAACTATTAGTGACCCTCGCTGGCAATTAAACCTTAACCCACGTATTTCTCAGCAAGAATGATAATGGTTAGGAACAGCTATTAAATTAGTAACGTAAACAACGGAGCGACCCGTAGCTGTTGGTTTCACTTAATACGAGGTGTATTATAATTACTAGCCTGCTAGGTAAAGCTAGTAACATTAGCTAGCTAGCTGGGTCAAGCAAGCTAAAATACTTACCACATTGGTGAGGTCCTGAACAGACTTAGGATCCGTTTCTGACATGGTATGCTATGCACCTTGACAGGAATTAGGATTACTGATAAATTGATTGATTAATACAGGGTAATAACTATGGTTAGGTTGGTTTACCAGCTAAGCAGAAAAAATGCTAAGAGATCTCAACCAAGCACCGCCCCTGACCGCCCTATCGCTTGGTCAGCTGTTTTCCTTTACAAACGTTTGTCGCGAGAAGCCAAAAATACCCGGAAATGGACACAACATTTCTGGGACTTGTAGTTAGATGGAAAAACATTCAGATCGTAAAATGAACACAGCATTATGACCATACATTTTTTATTCATTTAAAATATATAAATATTGAATATACAAATTGTGCATAAAGAAAGTACAGTATAAGTATATTGCAATGTGTTTCATATCTGCTAAATGACTAAATGTAAAATATCGTACATTACTATTGAAATGTTTTTGTGTGCCTGTTTTCCCTCAAAAGCATGTTTGTTTCACTTTTGACGATATAAACACTGTTAGTCAAATTAAAAAGTAATATAAATTAAAAACTTGTCATTTAGGCACACATATTCTCAACCTCAGGTATTCTCATTTCGTGGCAGCCTACTATGTGTTGGTATGATTGGACCTATAGCTGGTGTGCACGGATGGTATGGACACTAGGACTGTCCAAACAGACTTAACATAGGAAAAGGGGCATTCACTTGCTGCTCCATAATATATTGTTGATTTATTACCAAAACATAATATGTATTGTGTTTCAGACAACACTGACGTCGTAAAAGCTCATTTTGACCAGGAGGGGGCAGTGTTTAATAAGGATACAATTCGACTACTCACACATTTTCTCTCTCTCTCTCTCTCTCTCTCTCTCTCTCTCTCTCTCTCTCTCTCTCTCTCTCTCTCTCTCTCTCTCTCTCTCTCTCTCTCTCAAGATTAACTGAAATGGCCAACTATTTTATGCCCAATTTACTGTTGAAAGCGTTTACATCCTAAACGCAAAGTATGGACCTACAGGCTTGAGGTTAAGTGTGTTGTTATTCAGTCTAACAAAAAATCTAGTTTCTTGATGTAGCCTAGAAAAGGACACACTGTTAAAAAGTGCGCTTTTCCTGCACACTATTTTGTTTTGTTGTTTTTTGGCATTGATCATTGTAAATGTTTTTTGCAGTGAGCCAATGTGCCATGCTCCTGCCCTGTTATATGAATACATAACTAATTTTTTTGTCGTGGCATTATTGTAACGTGTCGTTATCATTGCTAACAGCATTATCCTTGCTATAGTTAAAATGATCTTTCCGTAGTAGCCTAGTAGGCTATGTTGTAATATTAACCTAGTATTTACAGGCTAGTTGTGGTTGTAAAATTGTTGTAGCTTATTGTTGTTGTAGTACGCTTAAAGGCTAGTAGACTATTAGCCTTTAACGACAATACATTATTGCCTTTGGTCTGTTTGACCCTTTCTCATTAAACATTGAAAAATTTAGCGTGGGAATATCTTTATATTGAATTAGGCTAAATGAAATAGGTAGCCTACATATGGCGAGATTCATATAGGCGACATGTAGCAATCATAGTGTGCCACTGGTTAAACAGTGATTAGGTGGAACAAAGAATGCAATTAGTCTAGGCACAAAACCCCACTTTATAGCGTAAGCTATAAAATGCTGTTATAAACTTGCCTACAAGAAACCGATCCAGGCCTGTTCATTTGATATGCTATACATTTTAATATTTTCCATTGGCTCCATAGCAAATAAACAATGTTTTATTTCTTGTTAATTCATCTTTAACTTCAAATATATGGTTCAGAAAGTTTAATTCCCCATAACGTGGATTACGGTAAGTTATATTGTGTTCAAAAAAGGTTTTTAAATGAATTTTCCTAATGGCGATAATAATAGAATAGCAATTAATAAAGGCTGACTTATTAAACACGCCCAATGAACCACCTTCCAGAACCCTTTTTTATTATTAAAAGTTACCTCTGTTAAAGTACCATGTGTTTTAAACTTTAGCGTAGGCCTATAACGTTCTATTTGCTTCTGTGTGTAGGCTATGGGTTAATATAGGACTTGCATGGTGACAGGCAGTTAGAAAAAGGCATTCAGCTAAAATCTTTTTGGCGTTTCATGTTAAGCCTACATAACATTCAGTAAACGTTACAAAGACAAACACTTCATCTGAAGGGAAATCTATTAGTCGTTGGATATGGCATGCAGTCCTTGTTCATTCTATTTAAATCAAGATAAAACAACGTTTCTACACTGATCTGAACACAGTAAGCAACTACAATTAGGCATACTGCCTAGGCCTACAGGTGTGACGGATGCATCCGTCTCACCTGTAGGCCTGGTAAGATAAATTACTTAATGCAGAGGCCTATCCTTTTCATCGAGTAGTCTATGCCACAGGTTAAAACATCGTATTTGTTTCCAGCTTTGAGTTTAGTTACAGACCAGCCAAGTAACATGTGGAGTTTCAGAAACTAGTTTCAACATTAACTAAAAAATAATTGACAACTACACGTTATACAATATCATACTTTTTCTTTTGATTTGCATCCCCGTGACTTCAAGCCCAAACGTCTACAAATTACTAGCCTAAATTTTGTCAAGATGATTTGGATTTGAAAAAGAACCTAGTCTAGACCATGTAAATTATACAGTCTAAAGTCTATACAAACGTGGCATTGACTTGAACATGCTGAACGATTGTTAATACCCTCAACCTATGTGCCCTCTTGCATCTTATTGGCACACGCGCACACCGATCTTCCGTTCAATCGGATACTGTGATTGGTCATACAACAACCTGCTACTGAAATGACGTCACTGCAGGCGAAAATTGGTACCCGAGGAAGCGCGGAGGCTGCCAGCAGATCCTGAATGACAAGCAACAGAGACGGACTTAACGCAAAGAAGACGGTGCATACTTCATCCATAGGACCCGTGTAACAGAATAGCCTACATGCAATGAAGTCAAAAACAGGACACCAGAAATTGACTACTGGATCTAAGACACAAGTAAGAAAGAAAGCATCTTGGAGAGCATCTTGAAATGTATTTTGTCAAAGGATTTCGTGGGACCTGTTCATTCTTGTCATGACCATGTGTTGTCTATTGTCGAAGACGCGTATCTGCAGTTACAAATTATGTTTCCTTACTTTACTGTAAATATCGATTTTTAGTTGAGTCATCCAACTAAAGCGTTGCCGTAAAGGCGCGCCTCTGGATAGAACGTAGCCTAGGCAATATAGGACTAGGACAGATCTTATTTGAGGAGACAATCCACTGGCAATAATTTATGCCACGCTGGTTTAGTTATTTGAGTCGCCAACAGACAATAGTCCAGACATTATCCAAAAATTTACCATATCTTTGAACAGTAGCCTACTCCTGATACTGATAGCCCATAGCCTATAGGTTATTGACGAGGCTTCTCTCATTCAAAGTAATCTGGCCCAGGTATTAAGTAAAACTGCATTGGCTATACGACTCAAAATCAATAGTCTATATCGAATTCAATATATTCAAGCTACACGGTTTACACTGCTCGCGGAAAGCCGTTGACCTGCTGCGTAGGATCATGGGTCTTGGATATACGCTGCACTCATTCACCGTCTTCCGGAGCCACTCTCTCTCTCTCTCTCTTTCCCTCTTTCTCTCTCTGGTCCATGTCCACGGTCAAGTCTTTGAGCAGAGGACGTCCGTGATTTTAGCGATAGCCTGAAAACTTCTGAAAGGACATGGGACCAGTCAGTCTGTGTTCTAGTCTACAGCTTCAATGTTCAGCCTCTGTAAATGCTCAAATTATCTTATTGACCTAAAAGACAGACACTTTAGTCTATATGCTACTAGACTACTACGAGGTTGAAATTGATATCCTGTTGAATTACGTTGACGTATTTTAGTTAACACGTATACAGTAACATAAGCCCACAAATTGAAGGCACATGGCGAGCAGGTTACTATATGTTACTAGATTATACAGTAACTTGACTTGTTGAAATTAATTTAAATTATGTAGGCCTTAAAGTAAATCAACTTTGTTCTTGAAAATATTTCAAACTCATTAGGTATTGGCATTAGGAAAAGTATTTTCTCGCTTTTCCCCCAAAGAAAAGCATTTGACTAAAGCCTGTGTCAAATATATTGTTCTTAGGCGGCAATGTGTGCAGAAGTCTATAATGAATAGCCTACAGAGTAGGTATTTTTTGTAACCATTTAAGAACTAACTGAAGTTGTCTATACTATTTATTTTCTTTCTCAATTATACCGTTATTCCACAAACAACAGGTCAATTATCATCATATTTATAAAATATTTTTAGTATGTAAAATAATCCGTTTTAGAAATGTTTAGATGTGGGCCTATGGAGTTGTGTCGTAGTCTATGGACGATATGCTTGTGTAGTTTAAGGGTTTAGGCCTACTGCGACCTGTAGTGTTGTGGCCTACTGTAACACATTGGAACTATAGCCTAACCAACATTGTAAAAAATCATAAGCTTTTCTGTTAACAAGGTTTGTAACTGATAGTGTGATGAAAGAAAAATACTTTAACTTTTATATATTTAACGGTATCACCCATTATTACCCCAGGTGTCTGATGGAGCACGTCATCGTCTTTCGAATTCGTTGGATGATAAATCCGAAAATAAGCACGTGGGAGGTCGGTTTTTGTCTTTGGTTATCTAGCTGTATGAGTGTTAAATACCTGTCATAAAGCTAGAAAACCGAAAGTAAAAATGAGCTCCAAATCTGTGCAAGCACATTGGGTTTGATGCCTACTGGATGCCAACTTTCACCAATGGTAAGCAAATTAATTTATTTTGTTTATTTTTCAATTTGTTTATTTTTGGTATTTGTAGCCTATTATCATTCATTTATTTTGTAACTCCAATAGGCCTATTTGACAAAACAAAATGCTCCTTTAAAGGAATGAGTTTTGATTCAATAGATTGGATTAGGCTTGTTGTATTATCGAGGCTGCATGCCCATGCAGGGAGCTGTCCATTCAGTATGATTCGAAAACATGGTGCTGAATGCTTAACCAGACGCCACACAAGGAGAGAACGTATGTTCTCATCAGTCTCACAACTCATGCTAAAACATTACCTTTTGTTATGTTACTTTTTTTAAATTAAGGTGTTTACTTGGCTTCAGCAATTTATTTTGGAAAACTTGAGACTAAATCATGCTTGAAAAGTTTTAATTTAATAATTGAAAGTGAGAGTGATTCATTAAAAGTAAAACTAACTAGCCTATAGCTCCTATAGCTGAAGCCCAGTGGTGTAAGTGTAACTTAAGTATACACTTGTGAAGAAGAAAAAAACACTTTCAGACTGAAGTTACAACTAGAGTGAGTTTGAGAGCCTCTGTGTGATTTGACTGATACACTGTGTCCTTGTTCAATACTGAAAGCAGAGCCATCCTAAGACAGGGCCTGAACTTCTCAACTGGGTACTTCAGGCGCTGAGCTTAGGCCAGAGAAAGCAAGCAAGATTGTAAAGCCTATAGAGCACTAAAGTGAGATGAGTTTTCATTCAAGCTATTAACTACCTGCAGCTACATCCAAGCTCAGTGTCAGACCAGGCAGCGCTAATTGCTGTGGTTCAGAAGGTTATATTGAATATATGAAAAGACCGTTGTCCAGTCTTTGCCTATGAAGGACTAAATCAAGCCTCAGAATTAAAGTGAGCCTCATGATAGGAGGGTACGGCTGTAATGTTGGTTGGGAATGTTGTCCCCTTAACGGTCAACTGGACAGAAACATATTGGAGTGGATATCGGGGAGAGAACCTGAGGTTTCCTTAGCTTGTGGTTTGGGGTTCAGCACATTACCAATGGACACACATTGTGCACCTGATCCAGTACTACACTGCAGGACTGCAGTGTACACACACACACATACACATACTGAATTGGGAAAGTTAACATTCTGTCTCACTTTTATTACAGTAAATGCTACAGTACAGATTTAGGTGAAATTGTATTTGAAGTAGCACAATAACAAGACGTTGGGTCTATACAGTCAAAAATGTTGATAATAAAATGTAATAAAATGGCAAAGAGTGTAGCTTGCAAAGGTTTAGAAACTGTCACATTATTTTAGGAATTCAAAATTGAATCCAAGATTGTGTGTGTGTGTGTGTGTGTGCATCTGTCCAAATTAATATAAGCTTTGTAGTGAGTGGTCAGTAGCCAGTCTTAACTGATGGAAAACAAAGACAACATACAGTATATTCACATTAATCACATTAAAAGAAACATTTAATTGTATAATTAATGAGATTTACAAAAGAGCCGTCTTCAGTGTTTAATCTTAATGCTTTTTATCTCATCCACCTGCTCTGCTCCCAGGCTACCAATACACAACACGGCATGATCAAGGAGAACTACAACGAGGTCAGAATCATTACAAAAAGAAAATGAGGAAGAAAAAAAGCGATCTCAAGCTGCCACCCTCCTCCAGCCCTCCTCCCGCCCTCTACCCTCCTCCAGCCCTCCACCCTCCTCCCGCCCTCCAACCCTTCACCCCTCACCTACAATCCTCTAATGCCATCTGCACCACCAACGGGAGAACAGAGGCACCATGCCCATGCCAAGAGGCGGACAAAGACCCTGCCGGATCCCTGGAGTACGGGCGCTTTCAGAGAAGCCATCTTGGGAGTTGTTGCCGCGGCACCTAAAATGGCTGGATTGGCACACGAGGTGAGTTGCATCATGGTTCTCTGTTGGGTACCAGCGATGAGGGTGGTGGAGGGGGAGGGGTTGGAGTGTATATGAAGGGGTGAGGAGGGTAGGAGAATGGGGGGGGGGGGGTTCTCATTTCCTTCTCAGTCACACACAGTTCCTCCCCCCTTCTTCTCCAGCCTATCAGGGACTGCTAATTACCAGTGAAGGGTTGGGGCGTAGAGGGGGCTGTGTGGCAAACAAATTTAATGAGCTGGCACGATTGGAGGAAATCCTGCCTTTTTCTGTGGTCATGGCTCTTCTCCTCCTTGAATTTCCTCCTAACTGCCTCCTATAGCAGCGATAAAGTCAGTGACATTTGCATTTTCCTCTGCTGACATAGAGAGCACTGCGTTACTTAAGGGGATCCTGTAATCCTTATGTCATGGAATTGTTCACACAAATGGTGATCTTCGTTAATAGGTCTGCTACGGAAAGTTATTCTGTAGATAGCTATGCGATTTAGTCTGGATTTGCCTGTGTTGTATTTAGAAGATTTTTGGTTAATGTTGCTTTTAGTGCAGGCTGATAGGGTGGCATTGAAAATAATAAAATAGTAAAATGTTTTCTGATTTGGTACATTTATAAATTTGTATATTGATATTTGATCAAAACAAACATAATGCAAAATGTTTTCAGTTTGGTAGTGTGTGTGTTTGTGTGTGTGTGTTTGTGGGGGGGGGGCGGTCTGTGATTTAATCACAGCTAGTTTTTTTTCTATATATGATTAATTTTTGTTGAAGACTATTGTATTACTGTATGAAGATGTGTAGATTGTAGACCATATTAATATTCATATGTCATAGAATGTATATAGATAAATTCGTTATTGTTTGTTTTCCAACACCATCACCTTAAATGTATGGTCTTCATGGATTTCTATGACTGTGCCTCTGTTACACTTCTGAATATAAGTGCAAAACCTCACAAAGACACACACACACATACTCTCACACTGTCAAATACAAACACACACAGACAGAGCCACACAGAGACAGACCCATGTGTGCAAACACACACACACACACATACACAGAGAGCAGGAGACTTGAGTGCGAGGTTTAAATGCCGCCCTGTGCCCTCGGCGGATCCAGCAGCAACCTGAACCAGGAAGAGAGAGAAAGAGACACAGAGAGAGAGAGGGAGATCTAAAAGAGAGAGAGGGAAACACGTGTCTGTGTTCAGGGCCAACATGTGCAGCTGCAGCCCGGGCGTGTTAATGAACAGAACCCTGCGTTGCACATTATCATTCAGCCCCACTCTCTCTCTCCCCCTCAATGGCAGTTCAGCCTCCAACCCCCACCCTCCAAAAGTCCTGCTTTCCCACCATTGTCAGGGCTGGTACTGCTGCAGTCCTGGGCTTGGCTGGGGGCAGGGGGGACTGGGGGGCAGGGTGCGACTTGGGGGCAGGGTGGGAACGGGCCTCCAGACTAGACATGAGCAGATGCCTGAGACGTTAGACTGTCGAGAACATCAGGAGGGTCCTGCGAGCCTGTGTGTGCGTTTGATATGTGTGTTGGGAAGGGGAGGGGCTCTCATTCAGACACTGGAGTGCCACCTGACCATGTTCATTAGTCTATTCGGCCATGTCTGAGAAGGATGCGTGTGCTGCTGGCCTTTCTCTGCTAAATAAGGGAGGTTTAGTCACATTGCATATGCACGTATGTATGCTGTGCATGTGTGATCATGCTCAAATCCTTTACCTCCTCCCCCCCAGCTGAGTACTGGATGTGAAGGAGGTTTTCTTGGATTCGTTTAACGTTTAAATTATGACATTGTATGGGGGAGGCACCGAGCTGCCCCATTCTGCACTTGCAGTATGTGTTGTCAGTGGTTTCATGAAGCATTTAAGTCCTAGTTACTCTTTCTTAAATGATGGATTTTTGATCAAACTTTTAACATCAATGTCAAGTGTAAGGCAAGAACAGTTGATCCTAAGAGAATGTTAGAAACAGCTGCTGATCTGTGTGATTGTGACTGCTCTGTACAGCTGAGGTATCACAACGAGGTTGTTAAAGTATCCAGCTCCTTTCCTGCTGTAGAGCAGAGGAGAGTAGCACATTATTGATCTATGTAGCAACAGCATACAAAAAATATACCTAATTAATAAAAAATACAACATAAATCACATGTAGATGTTTAAAGTAGCATACAGTGGAAATAAAGTATGTCTTTATCGAGCTTCTTTATACAAGTGACAACCCTATAACCAAAATAAAGGAGGTGATACATGGTTAAAGGGTAGAAGACCTATTGGAGGAGCTGAGAGAAAAGCCGAGAGCGGGAGGGAGGCAGAAACAGAGATGCTCAGAGGGAGGAGAGACACGTGACTGTAGTAAGCAGTCAGGCGGCCATGTTTGAGCTCACAGCCTTACCTTGCCTTCACAGAGGGAGCCATGGCTGCTGGCGACTCTCTGAGTCACACACACACACATCAACACGCACGCCCGCACAGAATTCAGACCCACTGAAATGACAGGAGTGTCTGGGAATATATGTAAATGAGTGAGGAGTATGCGCAGGTGCATAATTGACTATTGTAGGATTGAGGGTGGCTGTACTGGGATAGCGTGCAAGTGTTTGGTGAGTGTGTGTGTACGGGGAAGGGGGGTAAGATGGGGGGGGGGGGGTCTGTCTGGAGCTGCATGTGACAGATGCTGCTGACAAGAGACACAGTATCCAACAGAAAGTCAGAGAAGGAGGCATGTTTGTGAAGCAGTCGTTAGTGTGTTTTGTCCAACTAGGAGTTTCTCCTGTGGTCCCAGCTGGTACCCTGTGGGTTTGTCTTTCAAAATACATACACATACATACAAATACATCCGTGCCTGCTTCCGCTGCAGGAGCATAGCGTAGCATTCAAAATAACATGAATTTGAGCTGAGAAGAAACAGATTTTTAAAGAAACAGATTTCTTAAAATAATCTGTCAGTTATATGTTGATGTTTGAAACAATAAGTTCAGGGGCGGGTATTAATCAGATCTTCAACAAAGAGCTGATCTTTCAGTAAAGAGTCTGACCTCAACGAGAGGTCAGGGGCCATATTTAAGACACCAAGTCTGGAGGCTTTGGATCCTAATGGGATATGGACACCTTAGCCTACAACTGGGGGCAATCTCTAAAATCCACTAGTAGACTGTTGGCTATTATGTGGCTATTAGTGGGTTTAAGGGGATAACACATACATACTGTTGCTGTGTGTGCATTCTTTGTTTCTCAGGAAAATAAAATTCAGTTGATGGGGATTTTTCATTTTGAAATGATGTGTGTTGTATAGCATTGACTTTCACTGTTTTGTTATGTTTAAGTGTAAGTGAACTCAGATGAAACTTGGTGAAAGGTAGCTATTACACGTATGTTGGAGAAGCCCAGCAGACTCGAAAGAGCTCCCTGGTTACCTCCGTGGAGTCCTGTCTGGCTGTGTGGACACTATTAATGTTTTAACATCTCCTCAGTGATATAGAGCCCCGCTCACCGGCCCGCCGTAGCTTTGGAGGAGGGCCAATGTAGGTCAGGACATCCTCATCAGGCCTCCTTATTACAACTTTCGCCGAGACTAATCTAGCACAAAGCCTGTCCCTAAGTATCTTAGAGGAAGACAGGGAGAAGTTTCTACATCCTGGGCTTTTCAGATTACGTCTGTCTGCATGAGCCCCCCAGACCAGGGGTCCTCTGAGTGCCGATGAGAGTAGAAGAGAATTAAGAGACTGAGCTGTTAATACTGCAGTCATATATAATCACACGGGAGAAGATGAGGTTTTGGGGGTGGGGGGGCCTTGAGTGTGACCCATATTTTTCTTTGCGTTATCCTAATCTTCTGCTCGATGTATATGGTGGCTCTACCAGGCCTGGAAAGTAATGATTGGTTCAGCCCCTATGCTTCCTGCCAAGATACTGTAGGCAATGGTAAAACCAGCAAAGTAGTGTCGAGGGGGACCGAGCGCTGTTTAAGCTTTGCTCTTACAGTATGAGTGTATTGAAGGGAAAGTATCAGGGATTGGCAAGGAGAAGCACACACTATTACTAACTTATCTTTCAAATGATGTACAAATCAAACCTTTTAGACCCCCCTCCAAACACACACACGTACATTCCTCCGTGTTTTTTCATCTAGACTCTTTTGCACATCGTAGAACAAGTTCCAGCTCAAGGCTGCAGCCGCCAGATCTGTGGCCAGTCTGGATGGAGTGGTGGGTCTGTCTGGCCACCCTGGTCTTGAGTCTGAAGGGGGGGGGGGGGGGGCTGCCTCTCCCCTCTGACCTCTGAGGGGGTTGCTAGGGGAAGGAGGCCAGCCAACTCAGCAATGTACCAGTGAAAAGGCCGAACTGTCAGAGTTGTCCAAGAGACATCAACCCCCCTGCCCCTCCACACACACACACAGTCTGTCTCACACACACTCTCTCACACACACACACACAGTCTGTCTCACACACACTCTCTCACACACACACACACACACAGTCTGTCTCACACACACTCTCTCACACACACAAACGCAGCCACACAGATGGCACAGGCCCAGAGCTAGGGAATGTCAACTCCGAGGGTGTGCTTTATTTCAGACTCTTTACCATAACTCCAGTCAATCAGTCCACCCCCTATAACACCAATCTGGTCTGGCAAAGTCCTAGAACCACACACACACCGAGCCTTCTACCCGTCTCCCAGAACCACACACACATACCCAGTCCTCTACCCACCTCCCAGAACCCCATACAGATCTGTGTTCACATCCCTCATTGTAGCCCTCCTTCCCCAGCCCTTATGGCTCTGTCTAGACTGCTCCTCAACCCAAGTCTACAACGCCTCCAAAGATCTTAGCCTGCACTCCCTGTCCCTCTGCCCTGTCCCACTGTCCCTGCTACTGGCAGCTTTGCCCACCTCTCATGCCATCCAAAACCATTCATGTCTCGGTGCTAAAGAGGTATTATGTTTCTACTTCCCTGGGTAACAGCATGCTGTTGTGGGAAGCTGAGGGGAGATGATTGCTGATTTACAACACAATTGTTGAAGTAGAACAAGAAGAGAATGCCAGACTTATGGGATGAAACCTTGTCTCAGGATTTGTGGAAAATGCTCATAGCATGTGTCAGCTACTACAGCTAAGCGTGTCACGTTGCGTGTCCTCAAAGTGTGTGTTTTCACGAGTCCTGCATGTTTGTTCGTGTTTCGAAACCTTTGTGCGAGTCGTGTGTGAGTGTGGTCTCATCTGAGGTCACACTCTTTCAGGGAAGGGGTCTTATGGAATAAAGGAGTCTGTATTTGCATACGCTGCATGCTGTCTGCAGAGAGGGAGCAGTCAAAAAAGATATCAGCGCTAGACAAAGAGATGGAGGACAAATCCTGCATTGTGGGACTGGTGGGAGAAAGGGGCTGTCTGAATTGGGGAGTGGGTGAAAATTGACAGAGAAAGAGTTTGCGCTAGTTCCCTGTGGAGATTAAAGCCTAGCGATCCCTTCATGCATACAGGCTGTAAATGAAGCAGGGGGACAGCATGCAGGGCGCGGGGGCCTGTTTGCAGAAGGGAATGAAAGGCTGTTTGTATTCCTGTTAGCGTCTCAAACAAGTCTCAGATAAAGATGAGTTGTGTTTATTAGCTGTTGCAGTCTGTGAGGTGCCTGTCACTATGGCTACCATGGAGATGTGTTGGAGAAATGTTTGATTCATGCTGACACATGGTGGAGGTTGGGGAGGTTTTATATTTTATGATTACTGAATCTGATCTTTCTTCTCCTTCCTTACTCCCAGGTCTGACTGTGGTGTGATTTCTGAGGCTCATGATGTTTACTTCGTGGTCAACCGTCCTGCCATGGGATGATTTTGAACAGAACCACTGCCCTACACCATCAGACCAACAAAGATGTTTAACGACTATCTCTTTCATACAGTATGATGAGCTACAGAACAAACTACTGTAGACATCTAAACTCGAGGAAGTTCAGGATACATGCTCTACAAAACCTTGCCTCCTTCTTCAGAAAACCTATCAGTTTGGAACTATGTCTGGCTACCATCTGACTAAAACATCTGATTATACATCTGAATGTCTTTTACTTGGCTATGCACATGCTTCGCTGATCTGAGACTGATTATTAAAGAAAACAGTAGGAGATTTTATGATACTGAATTGTTGTGCCATGAAATTAAGTGAATTTGTTGCATTTAGATTTGCTTGTAAATTGTATTTTAAAATGTAATATGTTTCCTAAATAAAGTGATTTTTTTTTGCTAAATAATTGTGTCTGGAATAATTCTCTAGTTATTTTCTAATAATCTAGATGATAAACCTACATAAAATCCTCTTATTTTATCAACGAAATAATTAGATAGAGCTCTCTAAAAATCACATTGTGTAATTTTCAAGCAGATATTAGGCTACATTAGACACATGCGTCAAGCACTAGCGCAGTTGTAGGGCTATCCCATCCGGCTCATAACCCCCCAAAACAGCGGAGAACAGTGGAAACGGGTGGACCAGACGAAACGTTAGTTGTGTCAGTGGTTGTCTGGGGATTTGACAGATTCACACGGTTATGTGTGAGAAACATGCGGGAAAGAGACTATCGGTGACCCCAGCGCCAGCTGCCATTAAGTTTTAATTAGCTGGTGAATGGCAGCGACGTGAGGCCCTGACTTCTGGACGTGCTTTGAATCCCGCCCCGCCGTTTCTTCTGTGGGAAAGTTTATCAGGCACACGCTTTGCAGAGGAAACCCCGCCCATGAAAAATAAATAATTATCCTACTTTATTCAATTAGGCCTTACGTTTGTGTGCTCCATAAATTAATTCGCAGTCTTACCAACTGGGTATAATTCCATAGTCTAAATCAGTATGGGCTTTATAACACAAATGTATTATTTTATAAAGGCCTACAGCAAAAAGTTTATTTAGAGAAAAAGATATTCTGCCAGATTGAAAAATATATATAGCCTATTGGAGAAAAGGAAAAAAAATGTTTAAATTCTGTTCGAATTGAAGGTTTGGAGACAGCGATTTTAACACCTATTTAGCATGTATTTTATAGGCCGAGTTGATGAACTCTAAACTAGGCAACACATCTCCCACCCTTGACCTCAATCACTGTCCGTCCTGATGGCCGGAATCAACAACAGATGGACACGAGTAAGGTCAAAAAGGGATTATTTCCGACTCCGATCATTATCAGAACGGTTTAGGAGACTGCCAAAACGTTACGTTGATTCCATATGGCCAAAAAACAAAACCTCAAAATAATAATAACCTATGTTTTCTTATTGTGCCGTATATTACTTAACCTATATGTATTATTATAATTCATAATGACCGATAATGTACGTTTAATTTGAGTCATCCTGATTTATTGTGACGATATTACCTTTGGTAGTCAATAATTTTTATTGGGCTTTTTTTGTTTAAAAAAACTGTGCTTTTTATGTAATTCTTATCTATTATCAGAAACGTGTATAGTATTTAACTGCAGTGTTAATCTTTAATTCTGTGTCAGTTTTGTGTGCTTTTTGTACCTTTGTTTGCGTTCAAACTTAAATTTGTCATCAAATAAGGATTTAGTTTCAACACCCATCATTTGCAAACATTGTGTGTGTCAGTTAGTCAGTTACAAAGTGCTTCTTGATGAGGGCAGAAGTGTGGCCGAGGGTCAGGGACCTGTTGGTAATGCCCTGGTGAGGGCTGGGGTCAGAGATCAGGGTCTGGACAGTCCCCTTGAGGCCAATAAACAGGACCTGAGAGATAGCAGTGTGAGGGGTCAAAGCTATAGGTCAAGGACCACAGATTAAGTGGTTTCCTGTTATTCCCAAGTGACAGCTGGGCTGAGATGGATAAGTAGAGACATGATGTGAGGTCTGTCACTATGCCAGGTTAACAAAAACTAACAATGGACAAAACAATGGATCTAAACCAACAACCAGTTAATGTCTGGGACCAATGGTAGTGGACACCAGATATAGATATAGAGCTCTAAAGAGAGAAACAATGAGCAAGCTAATAAGGAAAAAGAAAAGAAATTGCTTTGTGGATAATTTCTTTTTTTTACACAAAATGTTTTGAAGTTTCACTTTCATGTAGAAGAGCACTGATAGATTCAAACTGCATCAAATTATAGGTGAATCTAGTAAAATCTCTCACAGTAATGTAAATTAGAAAACCCATCACTATTACTTCCCAGCTGAATATCACATCAGCATTTCTAATCAAAAGTATCTAATTTCAGTCAAACAGTCAAAAGCACTCAGTGCTTAGAGACCAGAGAGAAAGAGAGAGAGAGAGAGAGCGAAAGAGAGAGCGAAAGAGAGAGCGAAAGAGAGAGCGAGAGCAGGAATCTCAGTGCCAACCAATTTAGCAGTCAATGTTGGAGCTATTCTACTTTTGGGGGGAAAGACCAGAGTAGGAATTGTTGACGTCTTTCCAGCCAGGGGCTATGTATATGATCTTTTAGCATAAGAAAGGAGATGGGGCCTGTGAACGTCTCTGACCCATCAACCTTTCTCCCGGGCTCTGAATGGAATCACTTGAGGGCTGCCCAGTCTCCACATCAGACCTGGGCCATGCCTAAACTCCTAATCAGGCGGGTTTTATGCATCCTACAACACCCTCCCCCTCTCTCACCTTGGCAGCGCCTCCCTCCACTGCTTCACAGTGAGCCTATACAGCAGTTTGTTTAAGGCCCCCAGCCCCCACCTCCTCCACTCACCACCTCCACCCATGGGCCCCAGACACTTGAGGAAGTCGGGGGAGCTGGTATGAGACAACAGGGCCCCTTCCCCTTCCTCTTCCTTCAGACCCTGGGCCTCCTTATCATCAATTAGTTCCCCCTCCACCGAGCTGTAGATCACAAAGTCCAATTATAATTGTAAATGTATCAGACTCAAATCACTCATGCTCTCGCGTCAAATTCAGATTTGTACAGATTCTGGGAGATCGAGGGAAAGTCAAATGACAAATTACTTCACGTTTCTGGCTGCATGTTTGAAATCAAACGTAATGAACAAACATGAATAACCGAAGTATTTACTTCACATACCCTAATTTGCCGGGCTCAATCAACACATATTTGATCTATTTAAAATGTATTATAAACTAAAAACATTTAGCAACTACAGAGCAAAAAAGATGTTGCTGTTTGTGTTAGGGTGTAGTGCTGAAAGGACAGCGCCACCTCTCTGGCTGCATGTTCAGGATCGCTGTGGGCCTACAGCGAATTAAAAAAAACATATCAATTTTCCTGCATTAATTTCGTTTGTCTATATCTAACTATAAAGGCCTGTATTGTGTCCTCTGTCTGTGGCTCGTGTATCTCGAGAACTGGGCCCTGTATGAAGTTGAAATTTGGCAGTTGTATTGCTCAAGACCCAAGGACGTATATGTTTGTGGGTGAATTTTTGGGGAGGAGCTGTCACGAAAAAATATATATATATACGCGTTTGGTAAAATAACCTCCTCTTGTGCCTATAACTTATGCCATCGTTTATATTACACTTATTGACAGTAGGCTAGCAGTGGTCACTCATTTCGATACTGGCATGTCAAACATCACTCCTACTATTACAGGCCGAAAATATCTAAAGATGCCAACCCATAAAAGTGTTCAAATTGGAAGTCTCACCTCAAGACCTACACTTTACCGCCTGTTAAACGATTATTAGTAACTTGTCCTGGTGTATTAGGACATCGGGAGTGCTGCCCTTGCACTCCTGGCTGTCTTCCCGGAACGGGTATTCACAACCTGCTGTGAATTAAATATAGGTCGATGTTAGGCCTATACATTCTTCCCTTTCCCCATAAGACTGACAAGTATTGGTCAAGTGTTTGGCCGTACCCCTTTCGTTGTAAATCTTATTTCCGAGATAATCAATACAAATGTAGTATTTCAAAATTCCATGTGAAGGTATAGCCTACAGACTACAAACACTGGGAAATCTATGAAACAAACGTAGTCTATAGCTAACAGAGCAGCCTGTTAAATTTATATATACAGGTGTATACTAACTTCAGAATATAAATATAAATTATATTGCGAAGTTTGATCTTTTAATTTGCATCTTATATTTATATTTTTGTATTCAGTATGTCATTATTGATCATTTTATCAGTGTCCGATGTGTGGACAATCAATCATTCATATATGTCAAACAATTGACGGGTTAAGATATACTAAAACTGCATTTGTTTGTTTTGTTAAACAATGCGAAATTCGTTTAAGTTTAGTCTAGACTAATAGCTCATTATATTGTAACTATTAAATATAGGCTAATTTGATGTATCATATGTTATCTTCAACAAATTCCATAGGCCTATCATTCGGTACACTTCAAATGTAGAGTAGGCCTAATATGTGCTCTTAAATAACGAAATGACAGAAATTGGGCTTCCTAAAATATGGTGAAATGTTAACGTTTAAAAAAGCATATGTTTGTGTCCATTCAAGTCAATTACAAGAGCGCAAGAAATATGTGTATTAGATATTTGAAGATCTGTCAAAGTATCACATGATACTCTCAGAAATCCCTTAAGCTGATCCAGTATCGAATGGTCACACTCATACCACAATCATACATAACATCAAATCTGGCCATGGACGAACAGAAAGCTGTAATTTCAACCATGGGGAGAATGAACAAAACTAAGGCCACCACTTATAAATTCAGCACTCATGGTAACGTACAATAGGTTTAGCACGTTTTAACAAATGCGATGGCTGCCAAGAAAGTAAGGAAAGTGTGATGTTGGCACGAGCTAGCTTGGCATCTGGTAGACAGGAGCACCATGCTGCTCCGAACAGGCTGACGAACACGTGTATGTTTAGTAGTCTAGCCAGAGCTAGACTGCAGTGCTGCATGGTGTCTCACTTTCATCTGTGTGATGGAAAGACAATACATGGGTCTGGGAGGATTTTTGTATTTCATGTAGAAAGATCCATAGCTGTGTAGATTTCTCTCTGAGTGAGTGAGTGAGTGAGTGAGTGAGTGTGTGTGTGTGTGTGTGTGTGGTGTGGTATGGTGTGTGTGCAAGTGTATGAATGGGTAGATTGCGTCATAACAAGCAGACGGCTGGAGGTGGATATGACAGTAATGTCTCTCTGCTCAGAGGGGTGCAGAGTTGAGCCCTCTCAAAAACCAAAACTCCGGAGACTCTGTGATGGACCTTCATGGAATCTTTTAGAGAATGAATCCAGGACCTCCCATGTAACAAAGAGTCTTTGTTGGGGTGAAATGTTAAACGCTTTTTTCAATTAAATAAATGCCTCCTGCTAAGGAATAACAACCAAATGTGTATGTTTTATACTTCATCTCTTTGTTGTTCAGAGATAAGAATGCACAGTTTCTAGTCTGAGAGAGGAAGAGAGAGAGAGAGAAAGAGGCACAGGATCTACACTGAGCCACAATTACCCATATGCGCATGCTTGCACTCAGAAGTAGAGCCCATCAGAGCTAACACAGTATGAATGAGACCATTTATTGGTGAGAGATGAGGATGAAGCCAACCCAGTCAGTCCCAGATCAGTCTTGGCAAGGACGCAGCTCTGTAGCGATTGGCTGAAATCAGTATGAATCACAAGAGTCAAAGGTAGAAGGTTGATTGTGTTAGCTGTGCTGAGAATAGCACTCTGAAGAATGGCAGCTGCACAAAGACAAAATGGAAACACAGTTTTCCTTTCAAAAACCTGAAACTTAAACTGTCACTCAAATGAATTAGATTTATGACAAATGTGGTCATATTTAATATGTATTACGAGTAATAATAACTCAAAAGCACATGTCTAATATTACCACATAGGCTACTACCATGTGATGTGAGATGGTTCAAATGTTATTAAGTCTAATTTCATAGACAGATCATTCCACTGAATCTCTCCTTGGATTATTCTGTATTTTCTAAATATGATCTCACACCAGTGTAAAAGGCCATGAACAATCTCCATTCGACAAGCCCCTCAGGGGTCTTCAGACTCACATCCACAGGAATGCAAAGGGACATTCCTACAGGCTGGTTCTGAACACCATCATCAGTGACATTAGGACCTGTCTGGGACGGGATCTTTGTCTTCTGTTCTACCCTCTGACCCCAGACTGTCTGGAGGGCCTCTGGGACAGAGGGTCAAGGTCAAGGGGAAGGGGGGTGGGCCCAGGCTGCATCTGGGGATGTGACACACACCCTGTCGTCTGGGAGTGAAGGGCTCAGACAGTCCCAAATGTCTGTTTGAGGGGATACCATGTACCCCGTAGGACCCCACCCACTGTCTGCCCCACCCCCATCACCCCTGGATGAACAGGGGGGGGGGGGTGCTGATGTCTGGGTCTGAGCTCTGGTTCCCAGACAGGATGTATAAAGAGAGTACGTAGACACAAAGACACAAAGACTCACATAATCGCAGGATAGAACAATATTCTCACACATCATGGTTTATTGAATAACGTGATGCTGCCCGTCCTCCTCTCCTACTGGCACAGCTGTCCTCAATTTTGCCATGTTGTGATATGTATGTATATATATACATTATATATAACAAACACAGATCATACTCTTTTTTTCTATTCCCCCACCATGAACAGGAACAACTTCTAAACTAAACATAGGTGAGAATCTACAACATGGAGTCTGGTCATGTGATGAGGTGTGAAGGGAGGGAGGGGGCTGGTCACAAAGGGCTGTAGGTTCGAGGGACAAAGAGGAGTAATGGATAACCCTGGTGAGGTGCTGGCATACTTGCACTCGCCATGAGAAGAGAAGGGAGCCCAGTGGGCATCAGTACAGTCTGAACAAGGTCATAGTGCCCCCTACAGGTTGCAAAAGCCTTCACATTGTTCTTAGGCAAGCAGAGATGGTCCCGAGTCCTTACCCATTCTGCCAACCGTTGACAAACAATGTACTCCCCTCGTGTTCCCTGATGCACACACACACATACACACACAGACACAGAAGCAGACACACATGCACACACATACATGAACGCACATCACATACACGCACACACACTGACATCCGTGGCTCCAGACCTCCCTGGTGATCTGCAGTGGAGCGTGTAGCCACCTGTCAATCATCAAATCCCGCCCGCTTTAAGAGAGACATTTCGTCTGGGACAACGGCGCGCCGTCCCTCCCCATACATTCTGCCTCCCCTAGCAACCATCGTCGGGTGACTATGAGGCTTTGTCCCCTCACAACGGGAGTCCGCCATTGAACCCTGGAGTCCATAGCAACCAGAGGGTGCCAGAAAGGGCCTTTTCTGTAGGCTGGGTGAAAGGCCTGTTCTTGTCCCTGAGTCTGGGATTCATAGGATGGGCCTGAATGGTGTTCCCTCCTCCTATTAAACGCTGGTGTAACGGAGCGTATGAAGGGGCTGGCCGTGAGCGGATAGGATCATGGCTAATCTGCTGTTCCTCTCTGCTGTGGTCCGATAGGGACACTTAAGCAGCCTCTGTGGGCAGTTAGCGGACTGTGGTGGCCTGGGGTTTGGGAGGAACGGAGAAGGGGTGGGGTGGGGTTGGGGTTTGGAGGAACGGAGCAGGGGCCGGGGTAGGATGGGGTTTGGTGACAGATGGGTAATGCCAGGGAGGGGTGGGCACAACTAGGCAAAGCAGAGCAAGGTAGAGATGGCCACGGCCGGGGAGGACTGGGGAGGCAATCACAGCAGAGCGGAGCTGACACAGCTGGACAGGTCTTGGGAGTGCTGGTGGTCCATGGGATGTGGCAGAGCAGAGACAGTTGGGGAAGGGTGGAGCGGAGAGCAGGGTTCAGAGAGGTAAATAAGGACAGTTTCCATAACTTCACTTTAGTAACATGTTTGGAAAGCCCACGACAGCAGCAAGCTCTAAGAACTGTCGTTCAGCACAGGGGGACGGAAGAGGCGACGTGAAAAGAGAAGGCGGAACAAGGGAAGTTTATGAACACTTTCATGGACTTGTGGATGCTTTCACAGTCTGTTTTTACAAGGGTTTTTAGGAGTAAATGAACACCCAGGCCTGAACGCCCCATTACACTAAACATATCCCCACACATCTCCTGAAGACTGTAAAGTTAACACCCTGGATCAGAGGCTGGTGATGGCATATAGAAAGGGATCAGGAAACCCTGATCCCTTACCCTGATGCAAATACGACAGCATAACCACAACGTACCATCCCTCCGGCCACATACTGTCACCTAGCTATTGTATGAAGGGATGTACTACACGTGAGTAACCTTAAATCGTCAAAGCCAATAACCAAATGTGAAATACAGGTACTGGACATCAAAAGCTTTTTGTGTTATGGAATTGCACATTACAAACCAATAAAAGTTCACAACCACTATGTGGAGACGAAACCTACAGCTGTAGGTTCGTCCTTTATCATGAGTGAGGGTCTCACTGGCCTCCCTTTATGAGCATGCTTTGTATGGCTTCCATTCTAAGCTTCCATCCTGGGTACTCTTTCCCACCCTCTTCTTCGCTAGACCTGTCAATCAGAGGTGCTGATTGACCTCAGGAGGCAGGCAGTCAGTCGTTGTTTCTAAAAAGCGAGGCCTCACACTTCTCCCTGCCCCTCCCTCTCCGCATGGCCCCATGTCTCTTCGAGCGCACCCTCTCAATACTCACTCAGTCCTCTGTACTGTACACAGTACCTCTCCTCCTGCTCTCTCTCTCTCTCTTTCAGATGAATGATCCTCCCTCTCCTCTACATTCCCCAGCCTTCCCCTCTCCCAGTCAGCAGGACCATCCCTCAGGTCAGTGTCTCAGTAGAGACAGAGTGGTGGTCCGGGGCCCCAGAGCTGCTGCTTCTCTCTCCCAGGGTCCAGGCCCCCCCTCACCAAAGGCCTCCCTGACCCCGGAGGGGAGGAACAGGACCATAAAGAAGGTCTCTGATTTAGTTTTAACAGGCCGCCGTATCCGCCCTCTAAGTGGCTGATGAATATACATGAGGAAAGTTTAGGGTAAAGAACTGGAGGCTGTGTCTGTGTGTGTGTCTGTGTGTGTAGAGGGGGGAAGGGCTGACATCTGAAGGGGGAGTGGTGTTCCCTTATTCACAGCAGGGCTGCATCTCGTTTAATTGGAGCACTTGTGGCACCATTACCTCCTTTACTCCGACGCGTTACAGATGACAAAAGAAAACAGCCCTAAGCCGGCTTTTGTTCAGGGGGAGAGTAGAGAACAGATTCCTGTGTAATGCTGCTGTGGGAATCAACCATACCATACCCCTATAGGAAGACTCACTCCCAGGCCAGGATAATATAAATAAAGACGATGATTTTTTATAGAATCCCAGTTTTTTCTTTTCATGTACACATTTTTTGGGGAAAATGGTTGATGAGCTGAATGACATTGATGTAATGTAGGCACGTACTATACACATATTATGGATTATGGATTCTGTACAGCTTGCTATGAGGCAATACTATTCCCTAAATATAAATAGCTTGAAAGTATTTTGTTTGAACAAACGAAAAACACATTTGTTTGTTTAATGTCTCGAGTGAAATCTTTTTCCCATCCCATCTTTTTCTCAATGCAGCATCAAGAGATTGGTTTCAGTTGGTCAATTCTACCTGCCGAGCTATGAACCTCCTAATTGTTTAACCTTTGACCTTAGGTCACGGTCATGAAGAACGGTCTTAATGTGTATGTTGTCCCCTGCAGTCACCCTGGTCTCCCATGAGAGCAACAGGGATTGACCTCTCATCCTTCACCCCTGTCTGATCTTTCTGGAGAGTGGTCCGAGGGAGGTTGGGGTCAGGGCAAGCAGTGGTCTGAGTGCTTACATTTGGATGAGCTCGACACGTATGTGGAGCTGGCACATGGTGTGTTCATTATGTCTGAGCCACGTTCATTGGTTAGTTTGTGGTAAATCAACTCTAGACATGTAAAACATTGCTGACCACCTACATATGTGATCCCACAACAAGTCAGAGGGTGAATTGTGTTGTGTGTGACTGGTTCACTGTTTTAAGTTCAAACAAAGCAATCCCAGCCTAATACTGTACATTGTAGCCATAATTTGCAAAGGAAGTCTGTACTTTGGTTGATTGTTATGCACATGATTGTGCATAACAATCATGTGCAAATGTATTACAATCTTCATTGAGAAATGATCATAAAGAATCTTCTCTATTATGTAAAACGTAGTATGTAAGAAGTATGTAAGTAGTTAAGTATTTCTTTTAATAAAATAAGTTGATTTGATAACAGTGAATGTATAATAAATCACCCTAAAAATTTGTAATGTCAATATTATCTATGATAAAATGGGAATGGTCTACATTGAAATCTAATTAAGTTGAATTGACAGTAAAGTTTCTCCACACTGGTATGCAGAGCCTCAGTAAGATGATTACACTCACACCATTCAAGCACCTATAATCTATCTCTTTCTAGTGCAAGTGAATACTTTGGTGATACAAACACAACTTAATTGAAATATGGATGTGGCTTCCAAAGACAAATGTAAGTGTACTTGCATTACATATTTAAAACATGATTCCTTGCACAATATTTATAATCTTAATAAGAAATATACATAAAAATCGTCATTTGCAAAAACAAAACAATCTCTTTCTAAATATTAGGTTTGACATACTAGGTTTACCAGTTACAATGGCACACATAACAGGGCTGACTCATGTTCATTCAGTTTTGGTAAGCTAAGTTCTCTTTCCAACATTAGCCACTGCTTTGCAGGAAATGTCTGCTACGACGCAAAGTAAGCAGTCATGAGATGTAGTCTGGTATTCTGCGTAAGCTGCGTATGACTATGCAAGACTAGCTAGGACTGTCTAGCACTGTGCAGTGCTGTGTAGGACAGTGAAGGAAAAAAAATTAAGTAATTGTGTAGTATTGTTTAGTACCTTGTAGTACCTTTTCTGTAGTACCGTGCAGTATCATCTAGAACTGTGTAGTACTTTGAAGTACTATCTCAGAATGATTAGTAAGACGGCAGTGGAAAGTTGTTGAGTTTGCCCAGCAGGAGTTAGGTGGGGTTGTCAGACGCAGATGAGATGGAAGAACTTTTGATCTAGCTTCAGTTATGTTCCACAGAGAAGTTGGAGATTCCCCTGTAAGTGACAATGTCGCAAATTAAGTTGACGCAAGTGATACAAATATAAAAAATTACAAAGTGGGTGCTACTTTAACCCTTGTGCTGCCTTCGGGTCACATGACCCAAAGGTTCATAACGAATCATCGTTGTGTTTACCCAATTTTACCCAATACAAAAACAAATACAAATAATTTTCTTTTAACCTTTGCAATGTGGGGGGTCTGAGACAGCCCAACGGTAAAAGAAAATGCTTCACTTGTTTTTGTATGCGGTAAAGTTGTCGCAATACGACGGTGGGTCACAATGAATGATGGGTCAGAATGACCCGAAGATAACACAAGGGTTAAAAAAAATAATATCCATCCAACCCAGTCAGGGACATTTTCCTATCTTTGTTACAGAAGCATATTCTTTTCAGACCAATACAATAGCCGCAGTGTAACATCAAGGTGACTTTCAGCCAGCAGGCATGCAGAGCTGACAGACACCTGCATCAACAGACAAGAGATGGTGCATGGCAGCCTTTCCAACTGAAACTATCACTATAAACAGTCGGAGGGGAAAGGACACTTAAAATGATGCCTTACTGTCTGCACCATCAACATGCATGTACAGATCATTATCCGATCATTTTTGTATTGGCCTGAACAAGAAGGAACCAGTGGATGTAATGCATGCTTCCTTATAATATAGAATCTTACTGCCATCTAGAGGATTCAACTGTACCCTATCTCACAAGAACAAAGGACTCTGGTTCATCTGTGTGTGGGTTTGGACTGTACCAAGAGGTATGAGGGGAAGGGGGGGTGAGGTAGCTTACACGCTAATGCCATTCTACTGATGAGGTAAAGCAGAGACTTACACATCCTTGTTTCGCATGTGGTTGTTGTATGCCATGACAGGGGGAACGCTCTCCTCCTCCTCAGGTACCTGAGAGTGGGAACCAACCTTCAATATACATCATACCCCACCCCTCACCAAGAGTCGTAGATTACTTTCCATGTGCAAAAACATTGTGTTGTAGATAGTTGGCTGTTTCATGAATTGTTCGATACATGCTCTTTTTTTCAGAAATAAAGTGTTACATGTGTTTTTGTCATGACTGGACACAGCTTTAGAAAGCTGTTGTGTGTCACTCACTTCCCAGTAGGCCTCGTCGTCAAAGCAGTTGTCATCCGAGGGATCGCCCCAGATAGGCAATCTGAGGACGGTGCCTGAAAACAGTGGACAGACGGGATCACTGAACACTCAGTCCGAAACACAAACACAAGCTATTGTACAAGCATATCCTACAACACCAGCCCTACAATCCTTGGCATTTATGCAAAGTGAAAGTACAGTGTTTCACATGCAAACTTGCCAAAAGGCAAACCAACAAACCTTGCGTCGAAACCCTACCACCATGTTTACACAGCAATCAAAATGCTAATGGAAGGGTACAGTGCAATGGTGTCATGCTACAATGTTATAATCGCAATGCCACTAAGTTACAATGCGAAACAATTTTACAACGCTACAATGTTACGATGCCACAACGATAACACAGTGACAGTGTTTTACCAATAAGTATTCATGAGCATGTCCTCACCAACAAGGATTCCTCCCCCGATTCCAAAACAGAGAGCCACACAGAGCCCAGCTGCCTGGTGTCCACCTTGACGCGAGGGTGTCATGTATTTCCAGTCACCAACAAAGTCAAATGTGTTGATCAACCTTCAAAACAAAGACACAGATTCAATGCGTGAACAGTGGAAGGCACATCAGCTTCTCGTGACGACGTATCGTCAATTCAAACCACACATTTTATACATGATATGTTACGAGACATTTTCTGTGAGGGACGTCCATCTTTTCTTTCTTTTTTTTTACTTCTTTACTTTCTGACACCATTCTCTCTGTATTGGTGCAGCATCCATGTTAGCACCTGGTGCTGGCTCCTCTATTGGTCATGTCAACTCACCCCTCCTTTCCGTAGACAGACTCAGAGGCGGCAGCAGCAGTAATGGCACCCACAATGCCCCCTATGACCCCAGGCATGGCGTGGAGGTTGTGGACGCCACAGGTGTCCTGGATCTTCAGTGTCTTCTCCAGGAAGGGCTGGAGGGAAAGAAAGACACAGGCCAGTGCTTCAAAACCATATCTGAAATCTTCTCAAACACCTCACCAGTTGCTTGTGTCTGGAGAGTCAGATAGGTGCGGCTTGGGAACATGAAAAAAGCATTTTGGGAAGAGTCTATTGATTTCTTTGAGGACAATTAAACACTGAAGCCTGAACACAAATACATTAAGCCATTGAGTTATTTGATGTCAACACACTGGTCTGAGTCACTGCAAACATGGCAGATGAATGATGAAAGCACTTTCTAAAGAAGAGTAAACAAATGATCTCCACTTCTAATAGAAATAACAAAGGATGTCATCAGTTCCTGGCTAATAACACAGATACGGCAGTTACACGTTGCTTTGAGAGACTTCTTTTGGACAGTCAGTAAAAATAACTGTGGGGGCTGTGAAGCACACAATAACCAAACCAAACCTATCCTACCCTGCTCAACCTATAACCTACCCAAAACGAACAAAGCAAACCATACCAACCTTCATCTATGAGCCTGAACCTGACCGTAACCACATGCTTAACATAAAACGTTGATAGATAGAACCAGAGAGTTTAGATCAGTCAGTGTGAGCCAGCCAGGAGGCCATGTGACCCTGCTGCCATGGTTACCGAGATATAGATGTATCCCAAGGTGGAGATGACTCCGCAGCAGAACCCCACGATCAGAGACCCGTACGGCATTAGCATGAACTCTGCGGCCGTTCCCACGGCAACGCCCCCAGCCAGCGTGGAGTTCTGAATGTGGACCTTGAGAGCGGGAGCAGCAGAAAGCGACATGAATACAACAGGCAGGTGCATTGTGTCAGAAACCACAATAACCTGAAAGTTTTTTATAAAAAAATAAGTTAAAGATGGTAACAAGCATCAAAAGCCTCACAAGCCCCACAACCATTAACTTCACTTGGGTTTTCCTCACCCTAACACAAACCCAGGCAAGATCCAACAAATACCGCCTCTCACAAGCATGTTCTGCTCAACTTCTACTACAACAATACATCATGTTCCAACACTCAACTTAGACTAGAGGCCTTTACCATGTCCAGCTTGCCATGCTTGTTGTAGAGGCTGGAGATGGCAATTGTGGTGAGCACGGTGGAGGTCAGGGCCAGGTAGGTGTTGATGGCGGCCCGGTGCTGACCATCCCCATGGTCCGTGATGGCTGAGTTGAAGCTGGGCCAGAACATCCACAAGAACAGGGTTCCTACAGGAGAAGGGTTGGGCACCAGATTAAGACATGCAGCAAACCATGTAACAAATTACATCATATATGCTGTCATTGTGTTTCCTGATGACCCACCAATCATGGCGAAGACATCAGAGTGGTAGACAGACCCCTGGAGAGTCTGGCTCTGGTGCAGGTTTGGGCGATAGAGCATCCACGAAATGGACAGACCATAATAAGCCCCAAATGTGTGGATCACCATGGAGCCTCCAGCATCTCTGGCCTAGAAGTGAGAAAAAGATATGAAACGTGTGTGTGCCTTTTTATTATTATGGTCCTACATGTTAGCAAAAATACACAAAATGGCAAACACATGAAAACCAATCCCTGAGGGCCCAGGAAAGGGATATCAGCCATTGACTCACATGGATGAGATTGAGGATAATGTACTCCTCTACAGCAAACAGGGTGATACCAAACAGGGTCATAACCATCAGCTGGACCGGGCTAACTTTCCCCAGAACTGCACCGTATGCAATCAGGCACCCGGCCACACAGAAGTCTGCATTGATCAGACTGAGGGAGGGAAAAGAATGGAGAAGACAAAAAGAATGGAGAAAAGGGGAGAATAAAGATGTTTGATACAAAAATGAAAAAACAGCAATCCTAAGGCAAACGGTTTTGGTTGAGGGAGAGCAGCAGTATTGGTGACTGCATCCGAGACTGGACATTTGGTGTTTCCGATACTGGAAGATTGCTTAATTGACATAACACACTGTCGACTAGTCTCTCTCTTATCTTGCCTCCATGATTCTTCCTGGAATCCCTGGGTACGGAACTGGTTTGAAACCATTTCTCTTTCATGCACGCGTGCACACTTACTGTACAGTATCATCGCTGACCCGCAGCAGTATGATAGTGTGTGACTTGCACTAATGTGTTTATGTTTCTCCTCAGATTACTGTGTCCACAGATGGGCAGATGAGCATCAGCAGAAGCAGATTTATCAGCAGTATTTTCACAAAGACAGGTTTCTCCACCAGACTCCTTCCTGAGAACATTGTATATCCAACATCCATTAAATCCATATGTAAAATGGATTTCTGTAATACGTGTTCCACTGACTAATTTAAATTTTAATTTAAATCTTGTATGAAATACAAACAAATGTGAAAATAGAACCAAAATGTACCTCTCAATGCCAATTCTGATCTTGCCATCCTCGCCCAGAGAGTGGAACCAACCCTGCATGAGCAGGGCCCACTGGATGCCGAAGGCGGCAACCAGGAAGTTGAAGCCCACGGCGCCAAAGCTGTAGCGCTTCAGGAAGGTCATGAGGAAACCAAAACCCACAAAGATCATCACGTGGACATCCTGGAAACCTGGAGGGAGAGGAGGAGGGAGAGAGGGGGGAAGAGGATGGGGTGGCAAGAATGGTGAGGATGAAGGGAGGACAGGGGAGGACGGGATGGTGGATAGGGGAAAGAGAATGAGGTAAGATGAAGATGTAGATCAACATTGAAGGTTGTAGAGGCCAGAGGAGGAGGAGAAGTTATATCACCAAATGTATATTTATATATTCAAACAAAATGTAATGTTTTATGTTGTAGGTTGTGTACAGTCCTCCCGGTCTATATACACCCCACAGCAATTTACATAAAATTAAGAATTCACATGTAGAGAAATGTGAAAATTCTTGAATTTGAGGGAAATCAAGTAGAGATTAGCATCAAGCATTCATCAGTTCATCCATGTTCCCTCTGCAGGTGTGAGACTCCAGTTAATCTGTCTGATGACAGCTTGGTTGTAGCCCCTGAACCTGTACAATGTTAGTCAAATATTTCTGTCAAACATAACTGTCAAATAATACTATTAAACACAACTGTGGGGCCCCACAGGCCTCTCAGCGTGATCTGCTGTTTACACTAACAGCTGCTTGTAGCTAGTCACATACAGACACTGGAACTCAAGGACTGAGAATAACTTGTCAGAGAAGGTCAAGGCACTCACTGATTGATTTCACAACACAAACTCAGAAAATGAGGGTGACGTAGGACTTTCTTGAGGACACGTCTAGAGGAAGAGATCAACACTTCCCCGTAAGGATGACCCATCATTTTCATTCCCCCAGCCTCCATAAGGGTTCATCATGGAACTACAGTATATTGGTCAAAGGCAGAACATGCCACTGTAAATGAATGAAGACCCGCAGCTAGCCACTATTATCATGTACAGCAGCCACAGCAGTCAGGGAAATTCCACTTAACAAAGGCCCCTTCTAACGCACAGAGAAATATGAGATATACCTACAATAGAAAGACAATAACCTAAAGTATTGTATAAGCATGTCACTGCAGGCTGTGTTTTTGAACATCACGTCTTTGTACACAACGTGGCCCTATTCCCAGTTCAGCTCCCCCCGTGCTGGCATACAGGAGTCAAATGATGCTCTTTGTAGAGTGACACATTCCATGGAAACGCTATACTGTACGTTGGAAGCTTGATCTGTTTCTTGAGAACACTGTCAAAAAAATAGATTCATCGATTGACATTCAAAACCTTTCTAGCGATGGCCTGGTGATAGTCTTGTCAAAGACACCCGGTGTGTGCAATGAAGCCGAACACAACCGCAACCACACCCACAGACACTGACATTCAATATGGCTTGGAACAGTGCCAGGTTTACAATCATATTGTTATTAAAACAAAAAAAGTCTCAAGACACATGAACACACGCATATGCACTCCTATATACAGTCTGTCATTAACGGCTTCACAAAACAGCTGTGGAAATAATTGACAAAGAAATTGTTTAAATAGGTGACCACATTTAGTGGCCATCTGCTCTTCTGACGTAGAAAGGTGGTAGTGAAGGAAACTTGAGGGAACATGAAGCCTCTAGGACACACACACTGTGCCCTGAAACACACTGTCTCTGAGCCTCGTCGTCATATGAAAATACTCGTGGGAGAGCTCGTGATCTGAGCCAGGACCGGCCCCCAAAATCATGCCTAGTCTGGAACCTGAACTCATCATGTCTGCTCATAATACAACTACCCCAAACACTGCCCAATATTGTAACCTGGGAGTTTTCATTGAAAGGTCATTAAATATCTTAAGTTTTATAATCTTGTTTTATAGCAGAAAACGTTCCTGTCCACAAATGACTGGTCTGAATGCACAGTATATACATATAGATATATAACAGGCATTCAAAGTACTTACACTTATTCTATGAGCAAAATAAGATAACAACAAATATTCTTTTCAATTTCTTTATCAACTTCCTAACAGCCTTTGTAAGTATGATAATACATATAAATGAATTAATGTGTAATTGAGTAAAGATGGCATCCTGTTATAAAGAGGAGAACATGAAAGGAGGATACTTACTTGGATATCTGAAATAGAAATCATTTTCAGCATCAGTCACGTTTAATTTTTTTTTCTCTTCCACCCAGTGTGTGTCTGATTCCGCGTTGTAACGTACGAACACCCCAAACAAGATGATCATTGCGATTTGCCACACAAAACACACCGCTGGAAGACTGATCCGAACATTGGTATTTTTCGGCCGGTCACAGCACTGTCTGAAGCTTTGGATGCAGCCCATTGTGAAAGATGTGGAGTGACAAAGCTGCTTTCTCTGGTTCCGTGTCAGTACTAAACTGCTCTGGAAGTTGGGATGACAGGAGATTTAACGGGTCTCAGCATCTTGGGTGTGTGTGGAGGTGTGTGTGGAGGTGTGTGTGGAGGTGTGTGTGAAGGCGTGTTTACTCGGTACAGCCCTTGACCCTCCTCCTGACTGCTCTCTACTCATATTTCCATGCAGGCTAGAATGAACTAGAACGTTACTCTGCTGTTGGACTTGATCGTTTTAAATGTTACTGTACTGTGTGTTATTCCTTTCCTTTTATTACTGTTCTTAGTATATTAGTATAAATTCCAATTCTCTACAACCTTTGCTCAGTGTTTGTAGTTTGTAGTCATGTCCTGTTCTTAGTGTACACACACCAATATGTTCTACATGTGTTTACACAGCACTTTAACCTGAAGAACACAATTCTCATCACATGGGCATAACATGTAGAATGTAAACATTATGCTGTTCCCAAATCATTTTGGCAAAAGAAAACTCTGAGTTAAATGTGTTTGTGTGCTATTACAGGCAAACACAAAATATATATATACGATATCTAATATATATAATATAGAACCGGTCTGGTCGTCACTCAGTCTGTGCTTAGTGCTGCCCATTACTCAGTCTGTTTATCCTGTCAAGCATTAAGAGTTAACAATGCGTGGCCCTGCTCACAGGCCTCTTGAGGAATCAGAAAGATGCATGACAGGTTTTACTCTGTCAACCATCATGGAGGTAGATTACAGAATCCAGGCATGGTCACAAGCACACACCCTGGAGTTGCGACAGGGATGAAATATATATCTATAAGCAGTGTCTTGCCTTCTCTGACATTTGGTAACAATGTTGTTGTGAGGACATAAGTGTGAGCATAAGAGACACTATGTGAATCACACTTATTATTGGGTGAAGATACAATATCTCTGGTCAATCGATCTTTCATGTCTATTTCATCATAAATATGTTGGTTAAGTTTGAATGTGTTATTGCTAAGTTGATGATTTCACAAAATAAACAGTGTGTAAACATTCCCATATCTGTATAGGATTTTTGCCTTAAAGTAATGTCACTATCATGTTGCCTGTATGTGAATAGTAGAAAGTATGAAAACCAAGCACTTTTAGAATTACAGTTTACATTGCAATTCCAGGAACTTAGGAGAAAACAAAAAAGTATCAAGTATAAACTTTTGGGCCAGATTGATCTTCTGCTGAAAATATCATGAGGAATTCATCAAGCATTTCAAGCCAATTCAAAACAAGAATACAGTCCAGTAATAGTTAGTAGAAATGTTACTTCCGAAGTCCCCTCACCCACTTTGCTTGGCCAGGGGTGAGGGGGGGTAATGTGGTCTCCTCAATGCTAGGGGTGGAGCGAGTGGACAACTGACCTACCCTCCACTGGGGGCCCGTTGGGCGGGAGGTAAGGCAGTGGCCCTGCTTGTCCTCAGTGGAGTCACTGTGCTCCCCCCTCTCCCCAGTCAGGAATCCTGGGTCCCGCCAGTTTTCAGTAAAGCCCGCTGGAAGGAGAAAACATAGCAGTGAAGCAAAGTTTGTACCCACATTCTAACACATATTTACCACACATTACTGTACATCTACCCTTTCTGTTCTTGTAGCAAAAAAGTATCAATTAAATAACTGGCTCCATATATATGAATGGTAACTAATTATACTAATAAATACATTAGAACACAATAACTTCAGTCGATCTATACCTAACAGCCACCACTAAATGTGATCAGTCTTACAGAGTCGTTTGCAGAAGCCCTGCTCAACCTGAGCTGGGAGGCCGAGTTTGATGACCCTCATAGACAGCTGTCTGTACTTGTGGTCTTTGCTCCAGCAAGGGGACCTTAATAAGGGCTGAAGGTGGCCTACTTTTGCTGCGGAGGGCTTGCCCATGACTCGTAGGACTGGGTGAAATTGCTTCCTTGACCGATACTCCTGAGGAGGAAACAGGAGAGGGCTCTTTAGACTGAGCAACTGAACCAAAGCCTCGCAAAGCAATACAATACACAACTCTATAATTACACTGCAGAAAACCCTCATGGAAAATGTTGTAGGACAGCCTTGAGAGTCTGCAGAGCTGTTGTTGGTGCCTACCAGTCGATGGCAGGGTGGAAAGAAGACCTTCTTGGGTCCAGGGGTGGGAATGAGGAGGCTGTAAATGAAGTCCACCACCCCCAGCTTTCTCAGCAAGATCTCCCTCAGCTCCAAACTCTTCAGACGCTCTACTTCCTCCTCCTCCACGATTTGACCCGGAAGCCTCGAGTTCTCCATCTCACCCTTCATACACACACCACAGAAATCGCACAGGACGAGTCTCGTTCAAAATCGTAATACCCAAATGTGACTGGGATTGAGCTGGACAAAACCACATGTTTTCCTTACACCTGCAGGGTCTTTGAGGGCCACATCGGTCTTCTCTGCTATCTGGCTGCAGCTCCTCTCCCCCTGCGACTCCCCTTGTAGACCTCGGGCCTCGCCCCGACTCCAGCGTTTCCCTTGCAACCGGGTGCGACCCGCCAGCTCCTCCTTCATTTGCATCTCCCTAAGCATCTTTCTGAGAGGGACAAGCGTGAGGGAGAGATGACACCCTCCAGCCTTCTGTCCTCCCCACAGAACCCGCAGGCCCCATTATCAGGGTGTTGGAATGGAGCCTGTTCCCTTACCTGGAGCATTCCTCCCTGGCTTTGGATGCCACGTTCTCCTGGTAGAGCAGGCCGGACTGTTGGAGGAACCTGTCGTATTTCTGGGAGTCGTCTCTGGGGTAGATCCGGAGAAAGCCCCCGCAGTGCTCCTGCTCATACTTCTCCAGTTCAGCCATCCAGCACGCCTGGCTACTCAGCAGCTGCTCTCTCCTGTGGTCAGGATAGGGAAGTGCACCCTGAAAGACTCGTTCAACAAGGTTTGAGTCTACTTCAGATCCAGATCCAGCTGAATACATGGTAAAAGTCTGCCCTCTTTGGGCAAAAACTAAAACGTGACCAAAAAAGATGGTACAAGTCGGCCAATAAAAAGATTAACGTGGGGAATACGAACAACAGTCTAATAATACAAATACATCCAACTCCACACTATGATTGCTGACCGTGTTTTGGGGCAAGGCTGGTGTTTCTGCAGGAGGCGTTCCTTGACCATGCGCTTGTCCTCCTCAAGGACTCTCCTGCGGTCAATCGCCCCCAGGTTCAGCAGGGTCAGGGCATCAGTCAGCAGGGCCTCTTTCACCTCCCAGTCCAGGGGGGAGTCAGTGGCAAAGCTGGGAGAGTGGTTTACCTGCAGAGAGCACAGAGTTATAACCTCTGCAGGTGTGATTTACCTCAGCAAATAGAAAGAAGATAATCCTACATCAGAGCTATTTGTCTGGTGTGTCCTCTGACTTCTATTTCACCCACCTCCAGAAGCCAGGGCTTGAGCTTGAAGTCCAGTAAGATGTCGAAGCCCAGGATCTCAAAGCAGGAGCTGGGGCCCACCTGGCTGGGGAAGCCTATGCGGTAGTTCTGCTTCAAGGTGGGCTGGGCTGTGATTAGGGTTTTGATGATCACTTCCTCCATGTCGCTCCACACCACCATGGGGTCATATGTGTGTTGGGACAACCATGACCTGAAGGATGACAGTTTCCTGAGAAGCAGAATAGATTGATTAACAGGTGTTTAGAGCACCAAATGTTTGACCTATTAGAAAGAAGGTATTTAAAAGACCATTTTTAAGGTGAACCAGACGGTGAGTCTACTTTATTGTATAGTTATATATCTGATATTAGACTACCTTTTACTGCCAGATTCAACGTCACGGTCAAAATTGTTGTTGTGCTTGTTGATCGCATAGTTGGTGAGATGCATGCAGATGTCATCCTATAGACAGAAGCACATACCGGAAAACCAAGCGTAACATTTCTGCATTGTGAAGCTGAAAGTTTATTAAAGGATGATGTGCATGATTAGACGGTGCTTTTTACCAGGTTGTTGCTGTGAGGGAGCTTGTATTTCGATGTAGCAAAGCGCATCAGACCCTCATTGTAAAGGAATATCCTCAGGGGGTCACATGATGTCACCAGCACATAAAGTCTAAGGTCAAACTTAAAGCCATCGATAATGAATGGCTGTGACAGGTAGATAACAATGAAGAATCAAAATCAATCATTAACGATGAGTACAGAGCAAACTTGAGATACTTTCACAACTTTGTGTAATTTCCTTCACTCGACTGAGTGGCAACCCTGCAGGGCTCCAGGTCATGGGTGAACAGGCAGGCAATGTTTGCTCTGCTATAGTTGCCCTGGTGCCTGGTTACCTTGGAGATGTAGCTCTGGCAGATGATGTGCTCCTCAGGGTCAATGTCACGGGGCTGACGGGTGATGTAGATCCCTTTACCCTGGCAACTGTTGTCAGGTTTGCAGATGAAGGTTTTGTGTTTCCACATCCGACAGTAACCTTGGAAGTCAACATAACTGAAACAGATGTGGGTGATGTCATTCAACTCTATGAACATCCATTCCTAATCAAAGTATTTTTAAATGTATTTTTATGTGTGGATGTTGCCAGTCAAGAGTTTGAGCTCTTACTCTGCAGGCAAGCACCAGGTCTTAGGGAAGATGTGGTACTCTTTTGGGAAGAGACGGAGCATTTTGTTCATGTTCCTGGCCAGCAGATCCTTCCGACAGATCTCATTCATCCCAGGAAAGTGGTTGATTTTCTATATACGCCATGACAGCAAATACACACAAGGCTGTAATCACTTTCTTTTTATTGCTTATGTTTCTGGAGGCACTCGACAAAAGTTATAAAATATGAACCAATAAGATAGGCTTGAGGGGGTTAAGCCATTATAGGTGTAGGATTTCTAATAAATCCTCTCTCTCCATGATTCTTTGGTTTGAGAGGGGCGTGGTGACCAAGGTGTAAAACCATGACACCCCATTTCATTGATGTAATGTGCATTGAGATATGTGACAAACACCAATTATTTTAATAGGTTAAAAAAAAGAAGGAAAAAAACAAACATTGTAATGACTGCCCCCACCTGGTACCGCTTAATGTCCATAATACGGTCCAAAGACACAGAACAGTCAGTCCAGTAGATGACCCAGTCCTCCATCTCCCCAACCTCCCGTAGACCAACCTCCAGGGCTGCTCGCCTCACTGGTCACACACACATCACAAGTGACACGCCTGCTCGTTGTGTTGTGAATGTGTATTAATGATAATGCACTAAAATCAACTGTTGTTCTGTATCCCCGATGACAAATAAGACAAACTGTGACAGTAGCCTAAAGCAAAATCTTACCACACTCATATTTGCAGTTTATGAGATTTATTCCAGGTGGCCTGATAATATAACAACCACAATTAGGAGACCGACAGAACCAATTTTCTGATAGATAAAATAAAAAGAGAAGACATCTCGAGTGTAGTAATAATACCTTGACCTCCTTTTCCTTTTGAAGTCCGATAGGGGGGGCTCTTCACTCTCCAATACGTTACTTTTAGCACCGTCATTGTCGTACTGTTTACATCCACGTTGGCTCACCTCTTTAGCACTGTCTTTCTCAGTAGTAGTCATTTGAATTTCTGAGGATTCCCTACATGAAATTGAAATGTTTTGCATTACAGACTGTGATTTTCATCTCGCAGTTCCCTAACACAAAGTCGGCATGTTATTTGTTTGGCCTCCCTCTTGCAGATATGCCCGTGTGACATCTTGAAGCTGCTACCACTGAACAATCGTTACCTTGGCGACACATTCCAAAGAAGTTCTTTTCTTGCATTCGAAATAAATGCTACTGGATTGGCATTATATTCGATGGCAATTTAGAATAATAGACATATATACTGTGATTACAAATACATATTTTATTTCATATTTAAAGTTAAGTCATCCACAAATTCAATACGTTTCAATCCGTGTAAAGTTAATCTATACAGTGGTACATCTGTGTAGATATAGGCCTATATAATTCAGGCTTCTACAGGCTTTACATTGTTACAAGACACTGCATAAATCAAGGGCATAAATCCATCCGCAAATGGGCGATTACTTGTTTTTCCAACTGAAGAAATTCCTCGTGAGGAATGAGATACTTCTGAATGATAGACTTTACTTCGTCCTCTGTGCTACTGTCATAATCTTGTTTGTTTTTAAATGGCAAATGTCCTGCCAGCTCACAAAGAGCCACGTTGAAGGCAGATTCTTCTTTAGCACCAAAGCAGGATATCCTGGGCCACACAACAATGCGCACGCCGCGCCGTGAACCCACGTGGGTGTCCCCCGGTGGGCATCCTCGGGTGAAGAACAAGTTGTGGGCCTGGTTCCCCTCCAACAAGTAGTCAGTGACCTGACTAATAGCACGTACAACATTATCCAGGTGATCTATTTCCGTGTAGAATAAAAATCCAACAGGAAAATGTGTTAAGCAATATAATCCCTTTTCAGGAATTAAAGGCCGGACTGAGGCACATTCGACCTGAAGCTCGTGGTCCAAATAATAACCGTGGAGGTGTAGATGGTTGACGGAAGCAAATGCTCCGAGACTGTTGAATCCGACCCGAAAACCGGGATCAGAGCTCAGAAGCAAGGCCTCAATCCCAGTCCGAATGGCTGAAGGCGTCAAAACCTGTGGAAAGCAGCTGCTGGGCTCAGGAATAAATAAGCAATGTCCAAACTCCAAGGGGCTAACATTAACGATAACCATTATTCTACCCAATTCACTCTCATTGAATTGCTCGTGATGAGTCATCTCAAATATGACTTCTTCCGGTTTTATTTTGTTGAAGTTGAACTGCTCAGGGTTATAGTTTTGCTTAATATTCAATATTTCCTCGGGCTTTCTTCTCTCTATTCCTCGTTTAACATTCAGTTGGGCGACATACCTAGACGGGCCAGGTAGAATCCGTGTCTGCAAGTCACCAAGGTGATAACGAAAAACCCCTTTTCGCATTCTGTCGGACCAGGCAGCTTTCAACATTGTGTCAAAAGACGACGGGATGGCCTTTTTGTCATCAAGTATATTCGGCCGACAAACATCATCCACAAAATCCTGGTTGCAGTATACCAAACGTATGGCAGAGGACTCACGGACTTCCATATTTGGGATCCGGTAATGTTGTTGGCAACAGGCGCAATTTCAGCGAGAAAGTTTTAATGAGACTCACATCCCCCGTAAACTCTGTCATGCCTTAAAACTAGACTAGGTCAGTCAAATGTTTATTTACCAACAGCATAGAATAAGATAGAAGCACAGGCTTCATGTAAACTGCTAGCTACCAAAAAATCCAATACGGATAGCACACACCACACAAATGCTAAATGTATTTTCAGACATTCTCTTGTATTTTCATCGGTTTCATCTTTTTTGGCTACATTAGGGGTGTACGCCACCTGCTGTTGGGAGTGTGCCACCATACTAGTGTGTTACTAGGGGAACACAACAAGACAGGAAAGGGAAGTAGTTAGAAAAGTTATCGAAGCAGAACAAAATTTCTCCTCCCAGTTGACGGCGAAAACAACAGGTGTTGTTGAATACAGTGTAAACTAATAAAACCTCTTAAAGTAACAACATGGGAACAACCGCAAGTCAACTACGTAAGGATGTACTCTCCGAATACCAGGTAAGATCTCCAGATGTTTTAAGTTAGTTTAGTAGCTAATGTTAGCCTAGGTTAGCTAAGATAACAAGATACTCGAATTGAATCAAATCAAACCTCAAAACCTGACCAAAATAGTCAATGTACCCCTTTAAACAAACTACTTCTTCGTATTCCCTTTGTTATATTTGTATTCTTAAAAGTTGGGGTTGTGGAAGTTCAAAGTTTAACAAGTTTTTCCTCATGCAGGAGCTGACATTTTTAACAAAACAAGAAATTCTACTGTAAGTATTTAGTTGGCTGATATTATCTGTATTGCATTTATGTTTGTTCTGTCTACCTTTTTCTTTCTTTTTTTACACTGCAGTGAATAATTAACTCAAACTTCCTCGTAAAATGAACTTTCAACTCCTTGGCCATTTTAAAGCTTGAGCCTGCATGTGGCACAATGGTTATTGATTTTATGGCTGCTTTGAAAATTGTTCTCAGTGCTCACAAGAGATTCTGTGAACTGCTCTCAAAAGAAGAGCGAAACCATTCCAATTCCAGAGTACCCATGGACAAAATCCTAACCATACCAGAGCTCAAGGTGAAGATTACTGAAACTCTTAATGTTATTAATTGTAGGAACTTGATAATTGCCCTAGTTAAACTGTTATAACAATATTATGTACATCCTCTTACCACCTCCTCTAGTCAAACCCATTTAGGAAGAGGATTTGTCAAGTTTTCTCCACGTCTGATATCAAAGATGGAAGTCTGACCTTCGAGGACTTTCTCGATCTCCTAAGTGCCTTCAGTGATTCAGCTACCCTGGAGATCAAGTCCCACTACGCGTTCCGGATTTTCGGTAATAGAATTACTGATTGACAACTTTATGCGGGACAGTGTTTGATTGTCAATACATTTGATTACAATCTAATGGGTATGTAAAAATCCTTCTTTCAATGATTTGTGTGATGAGACTTTGATGACGATGGCACACTGGATGGTGGAGACCTTGAAAAGCTGGTGAACTGCCTGACAGGTGAAACAGATGAAACACGGCTTACTCCTGAGGAGATGAGACAACTCATCAACAATGTGAGTTTACCGTCTCATGATCAACTAAATAAAGTGAGAGCGAAATTTGCTTGGCTATGCTTTAAGGGTGCTGATGAATAGAATATGTTCAAGTCATTTTGAAAATTACAGATTCTTGAAGAATCTGACATCGACAAAGATGGAACCGTGAATCTCTCAGAGTTCCAGCATGTCATCTCAAGATCACCTGATTTTGTCAGGTGAGTAGATATTTCACTAGCCTATCCATGATGGTCACTGTGATGGTATCTAATTATGTTTATTTATATTTTTCTCCAGTTCTTTCAAGATTGTGTTGTAAGGTCTACACCAGGACATGAAAACTCCTCTGCAAATATCATATTTCTGCAATTTTTTATTCTTGATGAATACATTTAAATTGCCTTAATTTATACATTCTCCATTTGGTAGCTTTTCCAATTCTGTGTGAATGAGCTATTGTCTTTTACAGATTGTCTGTGCAATAATACTTTTCACTGTATTGTATAAATAAGTAAAATAACGTATTTATAGAAAAATTAAAACGTATATTTTTAGAATGTAGACCTTTTATATAATCTGTTAGAAAAAATAACCGTTTATATATTTTACAAATACAGTACCTCCAAGATAAACCATTTCGATTTGTTGTTTAAGTCATTAGAGTCCTCAGTTTCACAGCCAGTTATATTGATTTGAAGGGGGGAGTCCTTTCCTCTTTAACACCCACAAAAGTATTCCATGGTCCACACACTATGTCCACCACATGTAAACCCTTGTCTTTGAAGAAGTCTAGCCTTCCTGGCTCGTCTGAACTCCTTAAAGTACCATCTCCAAGCTGGCCATATTCACCTGAAAGTGTCACAAGTATATCTATGAATATGGTTATAATGCTTACAGCTAAGTGACGCTTTTTCAATCAGTTTGGCCGATATAGTGATTCACCATTAGTAAATCAAGGCATGGCTAAAAGTATTTAAATTCCCAACCCTACCCCCAAAAATGTAGATAGTAATTGGACTCTTACCCCAGCCCCAAGTGTAGAGATCACCTGTGCCTGAAACATAAAACAAATTCACAGTTGCCTTGTGTTTGACTTACTTGAAACAAAAGTCATTACATTGGTTTGTTTTAGTAGCATGGTTCTTACTTGTAACAGCTGCCGTGTGGCGTGACCCACAGCTAACCATGCTGATGTCACATGACTCTGTGATGTCAAGCAGGCCAGGGAAAGCCTGGATAGATATGAACACCTCCACACTCTTCTCTCCTTCTTCAGTCTCCACACATGTGGACGTGCTAGCACCTACACATCAACTCAATGTGAATTATGAAAACACACTGTATATGCCTACTTATGATTCTTAGACTTGCCACTGAGCTTCTATTATGCAAAGTCAAATTTTACTTTCCATCAACTATTGTGTACTTTGTACTTGTGTACTATCACAAATGTAAATGAATCAGGGTAAATAAACACGGTTTCGTCTCACCTGTGTGTTGCCTGGTCCTCTGCTTCTTTCCTCTCAGTGCCTGTGCTGGCAGACCCAACTGGCCGCTCTCATTCCAGCCCCACACATACAGATCACCCCCAACTGTTGTGGACAAGGCCAGACATCACTGTGCATGCTATTGCGGATATTTTCTGTTGTTAAAGCATAGGAAGGGCTGCTTGACCTAGGTATAGCCTCCAAGAGATATATTCAGACCTGTTCCTTAACCTTACCACTGATGCCAGCAGAGTGCCAACCCCCAGCAGCCACGCTGCTCATAGGCAGCCCCCATAAAGCCTCCACTGCTCTGGGTTCCTCCTCTGCACTCAACTCTCCATGACCCAGCTGACCGTGGCTGCCAACGAAATGACACACCATGGCATTAACCACAGCAGTCTTAACTGTCAGGTGAACTTAACATTAATCTAAAACCATATCATTATGTTGGAATTAACCTAGTTTGGGCAGCACCTGGTGCTATCTGACTGAGATGGAGAGAGTCTAGGGCAGTCAAGAACAACCTTTACCTGCCATAGCCCCAGGTGTAGACAGCTCCGGAGGCAGTCAATAGTATGACGTGCTCTGTCCCCACAACGAGGCTCCGGGCCCGCAGTTGTGGTGAGAGGGAATGGTAGAATGGAGGTTTAGAGGATATGTATCCTCCTGGAACTAACGGAAATGCAAGTTGTTGTCCTACACATAGATAAATGACATAATAAAAGAAGGGTAAGAGATAAATGGGAAATTGTATGTGATAATCCCTCTGACCACAGGACTCAATGACTAAATGACTTTTAGTGTCCAGTCTGATCTTGTGTTGTTCTGTGCATCTGACCATAAAAGACTTGAACTTGAAGACCCATTGCCCTTGCCTTGGTAATGAAGTCTTTTGAGCGCATTGAACCTGTTTCTAATTCTGATAGCGCACTGACTGTACTCTCACTCTCCCCAATTACAACACCAGTATTCGAGGCAATACCTGCTTCATCTGAAGTCTTTATCTCCATGCTCCACACTGGTTTTGTGTCATTGCGGTTCAAATCCCAGCACTTCACTCTGTCTGAGAAAGCCAAGGTCAAAAAACCTTCACTGATGTCTGCATCTCTGCACCCGCGGCTGTCCTGCAGGCAACTCCCACAGCAAGCCTGGTGAAGGGGCCCTTCCCCAAAACCTGACAAGCATACACGTCCATCTTCACCTGCAAACATTGCGGATGCACTCAGCTATTCAATTCTGTTACAATTTCGGAGTTAAAACTGTGAAAAGTGGCGACTAATGGATTATCCTACCTTCAGCATCATGTAGTGTCGCTCGTCGACTCCAACTCGCTCTGATTCGTCTTGTATTTGTCCCCACATAGCTCTGTTCGTTGTTTGTGACAGGTTTCCCTTGGAACTTGCAGCATTGGATTTTTGTAGGGACTGTAACTTTGACGATGTCGCTACTTTCTCCAGCACACTCCTCTTTGGACATTATTTGATTAAATCCATTGAAACCAAACGCATACCACATTTTTACTTCTCAAGTTGTTGTTTGTAAGATAAGAGGTTTGTCTACCTGCTTCTAAAAATCATGGAAATACAACTGATTGCTTGTGTGTTCGCACTCATGTTGTTATGCACTGCGCAGTCGCAGTTAGTGGACAGACTTTTTACCAATCTGCGCGTGCGCAAAGCTTCGCATCAACTTTCCACACATCTGAAAGTTTTTTTTATTTAACTTGGGAAAGTAGTTATTTGGGGAAATCCACTATTATTGCACAGTGAATACAGAAAGGATGTTAATAGTTTATCCTTTATCTTGTGCGTGTGCACTCTGTAGTTTTGTTCAAAACAGACTCAGACTGTGCTGCTTAAGGGAGTCAGGCGGCTGAGCGGTTAGGGAATCGGGCTAGTAATCTGAAGGTTGCCAGTTTGATTCCCTGCCGTGCAAATTATGTTGTGTCCTTGGGCACTTACTTACTGTAAGTCGCTCTGGATAAGAGCGTCTGCTAAATGAATAAAATGTAAAATGTAAATGCTGCCATCTAGTGGTCATGACACATCACAATGTTTAAAAGGCAAATTGTCCAACTTGGGCATTCTGTACAGTGTACACAGAATCACTTTTGCCTTTGCCCATAAAATCCAGTCGAGTTATCAGGACTCTGGCATTTTTCCCTGTCCTTATTGTACCCAACATTTCCAATTGCAACCTCCTTCATGCCACATAGTAGACTCTTGGAGTCACACACAATAAAATAATATGCTATAGTGATAAAACTGTGTACTGTAAACATCTAGATATATGCCCTTCCAATTCAACTTAAAATAATCATGTTTTATCTTTGTCCTCGACATGCTTCCAAAAGACAATTCCAAAACAGTAATCAATTTATCTGTTTAATCTAGGTCCCCCTGAGTTGCCTACACCTCCTACCAATAGAGCTATGGCTCTGGAGCTAACCTTCAACAGGTAGATCTAGTGCATTATTTGGCGAAGTAGCCTACATAAAAATTGTACAAAAAACACTCCAATCAAATACGCCCATTCCCTGACGCTGCCTTCGCTACACTCAGCCTTCACGAGAACACTGTTTCACACGTGCCCTAACTACTACCTAGTACGATACTTGTTCAGTGTCAAAGCAGGAAAAGTGGCTCGCGGTTTAATGACGTTTAACCACCGTTGTTTTTCATACGTCGTGACAATTTGATAAATCAGATTCGTCTTCATTGAATGTGGTGAACGGGTTTTGGGTAGTTATGTAGTTTGCATGAGGGGAAGAACAAGCTGCTGTCGCCGCCGCCATATTTGCTCTCACCGTGGTATGGACATCTAGCTAGTGTGTACTGCTAGCACCCTTCATTTTAGTACCCTTGTTTGTATGTTCATGTGAAGGATGGAACCTATGGATCCAAGACCGATTGGTGTTGAATGCAATTACAAAAGTAAGTTCTCACTAAGAATATTGCTGCCGATATAGTCAAGTCATTTATTATTATAAAATAAAATGTGGAAAAACTGTTGTTGCATTAGAATATATCGAGATAGTTTATTGCTGTAGTTTTCTAATGATTCGGTATTATTGTATTTATTCCTTTTAGTGACGGAGAATGACATTACGGGATTAATAAAGTTACGTGCGACAAATGATGCAATTTTCACGGGTAAAAGAAATTCTGCGATGCCTGCTTGGAGGTTAGATTTCATTTATGATGCTGCTTTTCTGGGAACATTGTAGGCTACTCACGGGAAGTTCTTTAATGTTTGTTTGTCATCCCCTCAGTATTCGAGTTTTATCTTTGCAACCACAATAATCGTTTAACCTTTTGTCTAATGACAAAATGCCACTTCTATATACAAATTAATAAATACATGCATTTAGACGGTTAAAAGAAAACACATTGATTTTACTTTGTTTTCATTCAGAGCCATGTTGAAGGAGTTGGGCCTCCAAGGAAGAATCACAGCTCTGCAGTTGAAGAAGAAATGGGAAAATATGAAGATGAAATATAAGGTAGTTCAATATGGGAGAGTAGACTCTGGCTTCTTTTACCTTTGTTTTAACTATGGAAAATGACTCGTGGACTTTCTGGATGACACTTCAGATGGTCAAATCAATTTGGTGTGTAATCAGATACATTTTCCAAGTCTTGAAAAGCAGGAACTGCAATAAGGTATGTGATTTTCAGTGTAAAAAATAAAATGTCATATGCATTGCCAACTGTTCTGTTTATTTAGGATTTCAAGAACCCTCCACTTGGTATGGACACCAAGGTCAACCCAAACTCCTGGCGCTGGTTTCATCTCATGGATCAAGCCATGACGGGCCAGCTAGCTGGGACGGCCCAAATACTGAACCCTTCACTGTTCGACATGGAGGAGGAGACTGGATCTCCAACTGTACCCATCAAAAGAATATGTCTGAAGCCAGAAGAAGGAGTCAACATTTTCGAATTTTGGGCCAAGGCTCAACTTGGGGTGGGTTGTGAGGCAGAGAACACGAAAGGGGACAGAAGCACTTCTTACAACAGTGCGGCTACTGAGATTCGAAGGGCCTCCGCCGAGTGTGAAATGGCCTTGCAAAGAGAAGTGTCAACAGACAAGGCCGTTGAGACTGAAACTGAGGAAACCGAGTATGCGATTAGTGTGTCTGACAGTGAGGTAGCAGTGGAGAGCATTGAACGCAAACACGAGGTGGCTAACAATGAACGGCCTGTCATGGTCAATGCCAGCAGAAACATTGACAGGGAGATGGTCGAATTGGAGCGACAGATAGCCGAGTTGGAGAAAGAGAGGGAGATTCTGGAGAGGGAGCAGGCAGACTTTGACCGGGACAGGCTGTTGATGGAGAGAGAGAGGGAGGTGTTGCGCAGTGAGAGGGAGACTCTCGAGCGTGGCAGAGCGACGTTGGAGAACGACAGGGCGTCCATAGACCGGGAGCGGGCAGTGCTGGACAGAGACCGAGCTGTCCTGGACAGGGATAAGGCTTTAATCGAGAGGGAAAGGGCAGAACTGGTGAGAGAACGGGAGTCCTTCATGCAAAGCAGGATCGCTCAGAGCAACGGCTCCACTGAATGCGAGATGGACTCGGCCAGGTCTGAGAGGAGAGAAAGAATGTTTTTGTTATTTGAGAAACTCATTGACAAGCTTTGAGTTATGACTCAAAAAACACGACAATGTAACTGTAGGTGACCATACATCATGAACAAAATATTTTTTATGCCTCAAAAGGATAAAAGCCTCCCTTTCAACAATTCAGTTTCAAATATTTATTCCAACTGCTATGTGCATCTCTATATCAAAGAAAACTTTGCTTTGACATTCAATTTTCCTGTCTAGAATGTGTCACAATTGCTGGTGCTTTGGGCAATGCCTGCTATATCTTGTGCTTGTCTTTGTGCTATATCTGTGTGGTATTGTTATTAAAATAGTTGTCTACTTCTGTAATGTTATGCACTCTTCCACTGCTCCTCAGATGTTTCATTATTTTACTCCAAACGTTACTAAAGAGGAACCATCTGAATAAAGGTTCCATACAGACTTTGACATAATAAACAAGTACAGGATTCCATACAGCATCTATCCTCCGGTTTTATATCTGATTATATGCTTTTAGTATAAAAATTAAAACACACAAATGTTTAATTAGATAATCCTTTATGACAATGTAGACACAATGATGGGAATGTTTCCTAAGCTATAGTACTAATATTCAGGATATGTCAAATATTGTATGACTGGGCGCGTCAACTAGTCGTTCCTTTCTGGTATTAAACCCCACCTTTTGAGTTTCATGTCTTTGATACCCATGTCCCATGTCACTTTAGGTCCTTCCCCCAGATTGAAGTACCTTCTTTTTCATGTCAGTTTTCTTCATGGCTACGGTATAATGTAGTTAGGTTTTAAATGACAAAATGAAACAAGTACATACTTTAGTCAATTTATTTACCCTACATTTATGCCAAACAGTTTCCCATCTGCACTTTGTTTATGTAGTCCATTATGTTCTCATCGTAAACATGATCCATATCGAAACACGACACTTCCAATCAGAAGTCAAAAAGGTAACTTTAATCGGTTACCTGAAAACCAAAGCACATTGTGGAGTTGGTCACACCACTTACAGGTTTATTGGCCAGTCTCATGTCCAGTCCAAGGCTCTGAAAAAACCTGCACAAGCAAACAGGTCACTGAAACTACATTGGGACATGTCGACTCAACACCAATGACCTTTTAAGAGTCTGTTAGGCAATGACTGACATGAGATAACAGCTGGTTGCTATGCTTCTCGTTGGTCGTGGACAGCAGTGCCTGAGAGATACTTGAGACAATTTAGAGGACAAGGTCGCATCACACCAGTGATTCTTGTCTAAACATTTGATACCGTCTTTAGTAAAAAAAAATAAAAAAAACACCGGAATAATAAGAAATGCCACCATGATACCTGTTACTGGCGTGATGTGACACGTTTACCTGGTAGCAACAGGTAGTGACGTGGAAGTTAGCGCCGGGCAGCGAGGCAAGCGGCAGGGCTGTGGCAGCACCGCTGTGAGACAGGAGAAATCACCAAGATGATTCAAAGTCCTCTGAACAGAATGTGTATTTAAAGAACACGAAACATGGTCTCTTTTGAAACCAGATACGATTGGAATGAGCATAGGTGTTTGCATGGAAGGTTTTAAGTTCATGCAATTCACACAACATAACTTTAAATGTATTGGGTTATCATTTCCAAAAAACGATGTATAATTTCCTCACACCTTTCAAGCCAACGGACTCGAGGTTTGTTTGGAGCCAGCTTACGTCCACATTATTGGGCTATGGGAGATGGGTCAGCAAGCACAACATCCACTTATGAGACAAAGCATTGATTCAAAGTCCCTTTGTTGAAAGTCCAAAGACAAGTCATATGCATCATTGTCCAATGATGTCTGCATGTCCATTGGCGAGTAACCTGCTGGTTGAAATGCAGTCAATCTTTCAGAAGCGCAAAAATCCTGGTACACCAAGTTCATTAAGTATTGTGTTGTGTTGCCCGGGGCCATTGCTCCAAGAGGCGAGGTTGGCACGTACTGCACGCCCATTCCCCCACTACGAACAGCAACACATCGCTCTGACATTCTTCGTCGATGTCCACTTCTCGGTCTGTATTTTCTTGAAATTGCTCTCGTGGCCAGACGTTTCCGTATTCGAAGTTTTTCGTACACCGTCAGAACCTTTCGTTTTCTCTGATTATAGCTCCGTCTTTTAGCTATAATCTGACGACAGGAAGAGTTCAATTCTTCATCCGTTTTGCAAAAATCCATTGCACTTAAACACATTCCTAGCAACGCTAGGCTTGAGCAAACAGAATGGTAGTTGAACAAGTTGAAACAAAAAATCCAGACGTATTGCCGGAGATGTCACTATACAGGACAGTTATGTGGCTTCGTAAAAAAAGTATAAGAGAAGCTAGTAGCCACAAGTAAAATATATTTAAACCCAAAAGTCAAATTAAATTTGGGATATAATTCGCGCAAACCGCATCTGACTGTATTGCGGAAATAAATGCGAAGTAATGTTTGTTACTGTATTTATATATGCAACGATGAACCAATCGTATTCCTTGGATCTTGTCCATGTGTCATCACTCTTCATACCCCGGATGGTGAACACCAATCATACTTCACCGAAAACAAATAATGGGGATTGCTAGCAAGCTACATTGCTACTTGAAAGCTAGGGAGTATCCAAAAATCTGCCCTCTCTTTAGGGAAATGAACAAATACACACTTCCTGTTGAGGGAGACGTAAAGTTATAACAAACTGACAACATTAGCGGATACAGGATACAACTGTCGGCCTGAAAATCCTGTTGTGCACGAGCACGCTTCCTTCCTGAAGTGGAGTGGATAAGTCCATCTCCTGCGGAATTCATGTTCGAAATGGAGTCAGCCATGGACACAACGCCTAATGCAATGGAAGGCTCATATAAAAGTGAGTAACGGTACTCGTTCGCCATTCGATTACGATGTGCAGTTCGTTACTAAGTTAACTATTTCTTATTGCGTTAGTATTAAATGTATGTAAAACAGAGGGTTGGTTTGCTGGTTCGCGTTAATGGCTATCTGGTAGCTAGCTAGTAGGAGCTACCAGCAGCTAGCTTGCAGTCAGCAGAGCTGTTGTTTTTCTAGCTTGTCAACTAATGGTAGTTAGTACTAACATTGTAAGCAAAAACACTGATCCCAACGTAGTAAATGTGACACTGCCTCGGGTATTGGGGCCTGTTTTAAATGTAGCTTTAAAGGCAGGAATCTGTATTTATCTGTGTGTGTATCTGTGGTTCTATTATCTCGCGAATCGGGCACTGTATGATGTCGATATTCGCAAGGTATATTGCTCAGGACCCAAGGACGTGCTGTGACGCGTGTGACGTTGTTTTGATAAGCAATTTGCAACTAATTAGCATAAATGTATAGACGCGTTTCTGCAAGTTATGGAGCCATGGATCTCGCGATAAATAAATATTCACGCGTTCGCCTCCAGCGGCCACTGCACTATGGCTGGGATCCACTGAAAGTTCTAAACTATGGCTGGCCGCTTGTGGGCGTGTTGGTGGGTGTACTTAGCTTTGCTTGTTTGCTATATCAACGTATGTACCAGGGCTCAGAAGTCTCACGCATTTGCCGTGAGACTCACGCATTTCATCCATTTCTCACGCTCTCACACAACACCTTATATTTCTCACGGTGAGAAATAAGGGATAACTTGTCCCGCTATATATCATTATTTTTATGAAACCACTGTCAATCTAGCTCGAGCTGGAGGAAAGCGCCAAGTTCAGACAAGAATTGGGGCCACTGTTAACGTAAAATAAACCTGTGTTTGCTAATTACAGTGACTGAGGAGGACGTCAAAAGGTTGATCGAATTTCGGGCTTCCAATGATGCGCTGTTTACAGGAAAGAGGAATTCTGCAAAGATAGCCTGGAAGTATGTCACCAGAACAATTTTGTCCATCAAAGTACATGACTAACATTCTGTGTGTTTATTTTCTATGTATCTCACTTACAACCGTCTTTTTCTGTTTTTACAGTACTATTTTGAGAGGATTGGGTCTTCAAGGTAAACTCACCGCTGACCAGATTGCTAAAAAATGGGACAACCTTCGAACAAAGTACAAGGTAAAATGTTTGTCTTGTTTGGTTGGAATCTGCTTCATCTGCAAAAACATTAGATGATCTTCCACTGGAGGGCCCTTGTGTAAGCACAACAATATTTTGTGTTAAACATTTAGTCATTTAGCAGTACAGCGACAAGGCAAGTAGGGTGAAGTGCCTTGCTCAAGGACACTTTGAATCGAACCAGCAACCTTCAGATTACTAGCCCGATTCCCTAACCGCTCAGCCACCTGACTCCCAAACATACCTAACTGTGTGAGTATGCATGTGTTGTTGTTGTAAAAGTGATGTTATGTTTCTATTTCAGGATTTGAAACATCCTCATAATGGCCAGGAGCCAGGGGGAATGGACTCTTGGCCGTGGTTCCACCTTATGAACGAAGCCATGCAGGGTCGCCTTTTCAATGCCAACTTGACTCTGGTGCCCGAGTCAGTCGGTGTCGACACCCCAGGAGTTTCCTCCCCGTTACCCAATGAGTCAGGGAGGGAGAACGAGAACCAAGAAAATACGGATATTTTGGAGTTTCTGATAAAAACAGAGATGGAAGACAGCGGTGGGACTGAGAATGTGGAGGGTGGTGGAACAGGCCGGACTGCTGGAACTCCCACTGAAGGCATCCCTATAGGGTGGCGAAGGATGTCAGAATGCACCTACAAAAGTATGCTTCTTTTTTTTTGCTGTACAATTTTTGAATAAAACCTTTAATGGACAATTATATCCCCCATCTCTGAATCTTCAGTGTATTGACCTCAGATTTTTTTGCCTCCAGTTCCATTTCGTAATTTATCTGATATTGTGTATGACACAGTGACTGAGCCTGAGACTGAGAGAATGATCAAGTTGCGTGCTGTCAACGAGGCTCTCTTCACTGGCAGGAAGCATACTGCCAAACCTGCGTGGAGGTCAGTAGTGACAATTTGCCATATTACAGCACTACAAGTGATTAATAATGGACAGGAATTCAAGTTGATATCTGTTTGTATTTGCACCTACCTGTTAAACACTACTGTATGTTATGCACATAGGATTTTTACAAACAAAGTTCATATATTGTTAGGGCCACTGATATGATGCAATATCATGTTTCTTTAGTGACAAATATATTAGGCCCAAATGCAGCATAATCTCTGTCTCTTACAACCTTTTACTTCTTTTAGAGCGATTTTGTATGAGTTGGGACTTCAAGGAAAGGTGACTACAGACCAGCTTGCTAAAAAGTGGGACAACCTGAAGAGGAGATATAAGGTAGGGTTTTATAAATATTCAACAGTTGTAACGGAGGGAAAACAGTGTTGAGATGCGTCAAAGCATGGACAGTAAATGCCGACTGATTCGTTTTTTCTTTGTCCAGGAGCTTAAATTTCCAGCTCGAGGCATCGAGAGCAACCCAAACTCCTGGCCATGGTTCTACCGCATGAACGACGCCATGGAGGGCCGCTTTGCCGGCTCCGCCCCCGTCCTCGCGCCCATGGTGGAGGAGGGAGACGACGAGTGCGAGCCTTCACCACCCCCGGCCAGGAAGCGGGCTCGCCGAACGCCGGGAAGGGGAGGAATGTCCGAGTTCCTGACTGAGTCGGAGATGGATCTGCTGGTGGAAACAGAGGACAGGAACGGAGCGTCCTTGGAGTTTCACAAAATGACTGAATTCTCCTATAAGTGTAAGCGGCTCTCTGCTTGTTTGTTGCTGCTTAATATTCCATCCGACATTTATGTTTTTGTTGTTGTATGGTACCTTTACAATTACAACAGGGAGGCTATTGCCCACTTTTGAATCAGATCATGATTTGCTGTACAATTACAGACTTCAAAACATTGCTTCTGTTCATACAAAGCCCCCAGATCGTGTCACTATCTAGTTAAGGATAGCTATGGCTATTTATCTGCTGTTGATCCTGTCTTGTTTGACAGTGACAGAGGAAGACACAAGGAGGTTGATAGAACTACGCGCTGCAAACGAGGCTCTGTTCACTGGGCGGAGAAACACAGCCAAGCCTGCCTGGAGGTGAGTTCTCTCATCTTGTTGAAGTTTTGGTCCAGTTTGCTCAAGTGCTGCAGTCTGCTCTCTGTAACCGGCCATGTAAAATCCCTACTGTTTCTGCAGAGCCATTGTAAAAGAGATGGGCCTTGCAGGAAAGTTGACCCCAGACCAGGTTGGCAAAAAGTGGGACAACTTGAAGACTAAATTCAAGGTAACATACTCTTTATAATGACTGTATGTATGTGTGTGGATCTGATGTGGTTAGGGAGATCCAAAGAACGTGTCCCACTCTGTATTTATCCATCTCGCCACCCTTCAGGACTTGAAGTACCCACCGCAGGGCATGGAGAACCAGACCAACCCTGCCTCCTGGCCTTGGTTCCAGCTGATGAACGACGCCTTAGAGGGACGTCTGGTGGGAAAGGCCCCAAAACTAACGCCGTTGTGGGTGAGCGAGGAAGACAACATGTACGCGTCCTCTCCACCCCCTCCAGAGAGGGGCGGAGTTTCAGAGTTGGAGGAAAGCATGGCGGCAGCAGACACAGAGGGGGAGGGAACTGTGACTTACATTGACGCCAGCGGTGAAGAGTGTACAACACCCACGGATTTCTCCTACAAGAGTGGGTAGCTATCCTCGACATGAGGATTTTTCTTTTTATTGTGGGACAGCAATCCTGAGGAAGTTCCAGGGTGAATGTAATCGTTGTGCCGGGAAATTGTTTTGGCATGGTTGATACTATTTGTGAATTGGTGGTGCTGTTGAAGCAGTCACAAACTTGACTATTTTCTTAAACTTTCTTATGGTTTTGTTTACAGTGACGGAACAGGACACGAGGAAGCTGATCAAGCTGCGCGCTGCAAATGAGGTTCTTTTCACTGGGAGGCGAAATGCAGCCAAGGCCGCATGGAAGTGAGTCAGCATCTCCTTGTCTTTACAGTCTTGATATTTCCTGTTTTTCGAGGAAAAGACAAATATGACAAGATTTACTATCCACAAGACTTTAGATATATATAACCTTTTTTTGCAGGGCCATTTTAAAGGAGTTGGGTCTCCTTGGAAAGGTATCCACTTACCAGGTGTCCAAAAAGTGGGACAATTTAAAGAGACGATATAAGGTAATGGTTTCCACGTTTACTACTTTGAGGCACAAATCATATACAAGTATGTGTTCGCACGTAGCATGCACATTTGTTATTAGCTTACCTACATTTCTGGGAAATGTGGGACTGGGCCTAACTGCATTATGCCTTCTTGCCCCCTGAAACCAGGACTTGAAGTACCCTCCGGTAGGCATGGAGAGCATGGCAGACAATGCTGCCTCCTGGCCCTGGTTCCACCTCATGAACGAAGCCATGGAGGGCCGCTTGTCCTCCTGCGCCCCTGTCCTCACCCCCATCACACAGGAGGATGACCAGCACCCCTCGCCCTCGCCCCGCGTGTCCAGGTCACGGCCACCTGCACCACCGCCCCCCCAACAGGAGAATCGAGCCAGTGCCTCCGACTTTGAGCAGGAGATGTACGCCGAGCACACCGCCGACGAATGCCAGAGAGCTTCTGCTGAATGCGAGAGAGCCCTCAGGGAGGAGCGTTTAGGAAGGGGCCCCGCGGGTCCCGCGAACAAAGGGCCGGCTCTGGAGAGGGAGTGGGAGATTCTGGAGAGGGAGAGGGCGGCCGTGGAGCGGGAGAGGGCGGTGGTGCAGGCGGAGAGGCTGTGGCTGGAGAGGGAGCGAGCGGCGCTCCAGAGAGACAGACTGGCGTTCGAACACGACAGAGTGGCACTAGGCAGAGAGAGAGAGGCTTTCGAAAGTGAGAGAGCGATGATGATGAACACGGTTACAGTGGTGCACGCAGGACACATCAACTCTGCGATGGGAATGTAGATACATCTTTCCTGTTTGGGGGGGAGAAATAAAACTGTGAATTGGAGCATCGGATTGCTCAAGCAGGCAACCTGAAGAAAGAGGAATGGGTTGTTGTCAATCAATGGAATATGCTAATGTACAGTATTGTGGAAATATAAAAAAAGTATGGAGAAGGGTGCTTTCACACCTAGACCGTTTCCTTGGTCCGAATCAGTCGATGAGTTGTTACTTTGTTGCATTTTTCATTAGGTCCGGTTAGTGTTCACATGGTCGTTTATCCATTGGACAGAAAATCTGTGAGGGAAAATCACTTCCTGTCAATCACAGTAGCGGTGTTCGACTTCATGCGCTGGCGGCGCCAAGCTGAGAACGCCATTGGCTGCTTCAAATCAGCCGGGCTGCAGGCGGCTGCAGGTTGCAGGCGGCTGTTTCAGAGTGTTCATTGACTATGCATACATGTTGCACAGCCTTTAGTTTCCTCATATTCACTTCAAACTATTTTCAGTGAATTTCTGAAAGTTCGAAACTTAAGTAACTTCAGTAGTAAGAAAAACAGTTAAACTTTTCAATCCATCAGCTCCTTGCTGCATCAAGTTTTTATAATATTTTCCATCGACTCATCATGCTGCTTATGAGCGGCGCAGCTGTCTGCCAAGTGTCAACATCCTTCTTCAACCCGCAATGCACTACATGTTGGTTTGCTTCCGATAATGTAGGGTTAGGATATTATATTAAGTCTTAAATCCGACTACATTCACACCTAAAGCGAACCGAAACATGGTTCACATCGAACCAGACCGAGTCCTGTCTTTTTAGGGGGACCATGGTTCGGTTGTTTTATCCGCACCAGAATTCGAATGCGTGTTCTCACCTTCAGACGAACCGGACTTACAGAGAAAACGGATCAAACAGGCTAGGTGTGAAAGTACCCTAATACAAAAACTTTATACAGCATGTTTTCACTTAATCAGACCAGTTTCACACACTAGTTGAGTTGGAAAGTGCTGATGCTGTTGTATTGGTGAACAATGCTTTCAAAACCATAGGCTATTGTCTATCCCAATCGATCACTTGTTAAAAAAAAAAAATCTGTAGTTTATATAATGTGAACTTGTTTTCAAAGACACGGGAATTGCCCGTCAATTTGTTTTCTTGCAAACATCTTAAAGCCTTAAAAAAGTAGTTTGTATCTTTTATCATTTTACTGTATTCTTAGCCTGGGAACCAGACCGATCTGCAAGGTTGGCTGCGGCCAGTGTCAAAACTACTGGGCCTGTATCTGATATGGGGCAGAACTAACACGGCGACTGAACAGCAGAGCGCTGTTCATGCATCTTCGTAATCGACTAAGATGACGTTTGGTTGCACTGGTTTTGGTTTGGGCCCATTGATAAAGTCCCTTGGTAATGATAAACTGAGAGGTTCCAGACTACTCCAGCGCATTTACTAATGGTAGGCTATGGAATTTCAGGCTACTGCATTCTCGTATATCACATAAATTTTGTAGCACAGCAGTCATTGGTTAGAAATGTGTAAACTGTGGAAATCATGGTTATCTCCTTTGTATCTATATGTACTTGTAAATGGCTGCTCAAAAATACCTTTTTGAAACATCAAGTCAAGATATGACCAAAGCTCATGCTTGTGTGAATTGTGACAGAATATTTTTTCAAGAAAAGACACTCATCAACAAATGTGTGCAGTCTACAATAAATGGACCATTATCTGTTCATTGTTTCTATAAAATGCTGTTCTTCTAAACAGTGGATAAACATGTCAGACATTTAATGTGTATGGTGGCCTCTTATTAGTTTAATAGTTTACTAACTCTGTTATATCTTTTTAATCCATGTAACAAAATATATTGAGGAATGCCAGTGGTATTTCACTGTAACACTGTTACAGTGAAATGTCCTACAGACAAAGGACTTTCGGCCTTTCGCATATTTCCATGTTTCTTTTCGAACCATTCCCCGGCATAATTCTATCAGGAATACTGTGTGACTGATGGTTGATCTCCGCCTATTCCTCACTGAGACTGGAGGAGGTTGAGCAGGTGGCATTGTGTCGTTACTTTCGCTTTCTGCCTTGCAAAACATTTCGCTTTATTATTTTTTATGTGGCAGAAACGGGCTTTCATCCCTTCAACTGACTACTGATCAAACATTTGTTGAGGGGTCTTGAAGCAAGCCAGGTATAGGCTACCACTGAATGTCACTTGAAAGTGAATCAAGCAGTAGCCAAGAACTTCCTTCGAACAGGTATAGCCTAATTCCTGTTTAGACGTACGTGTCAAGCGTCAGCATGGGTAAGTCTCAATATAGCCTATATTTCTCAATATTAACTCAAAGTGAATACTTAGGCCTAACTATAACGTATTTTCTTAAAGGTCGACTGCAAACAAGTTATGCAGTTAAACGTAAGTTGCTTCACAAACTTGTTTGTTCTTAATGGACTCCCCGAGTTTTTTCGATCAACTTTGCGTAACTTTTTTTTTAGCTTTGAGGAGACACGAGAAATTGCTCCAAACTCCATCAAACACCAATATTAACTATACACGGGTTATTGTTATTATGTTACAGGGGGTCTGTGCATGATATGGTTTGCTGTCTTTGTCATCGCTGCATTTGTACTGAAAGCGTCTGACTTCAACAAAGGTAATGTTTGTGCCAGACTTAACTGAATCTGAATCACGCCTATGTGAATTTAAATAAATTAAATGCTAAAGTCAAGTTGTCAATGATGTATTGTCAAAAATGGTTCTTGATTTATTGTGTAAAGCAGGCTAACAGTAATGATATTTTATGTGTACAGGCGTATTCTTTCCTAGAGAGTTGCCTGTTCCACAGTTAAACACAGTGACAATAGTGACAAGTAAGTACTAATAAGCATATATATAAATATATACGTGTGTGTGTTGATTAACATGTCTAAAATCCCACAGTAGATCCATGTGGCGAGCTGAAGTTGTGCCCTGATGACCAGTTTAGTTTTTACATCTCCAGTGGAGCAGCCAGTGTGGTGCAGCCAAAAATCTGCCTACAGAACCAACTGTGAGTAACAAATTGACATATGTAGTGGTGTACTTCAAAGTAGGAGGTTGTCTTTAACGACCATGAAAAGTCTGGAAATATTATGTTCATGGATATGAATATGATCGAAAGACCATACTATTTATGTACTACAGGATTCTTGGAAATATTAACAAAAATGCCGGTGTAGGAATTAACATTGCTGTTGTAAACGGTAAAGTATTACAACTCAATTAAACATTCATTTCACACATCATGGTAAAACGTCCACATTTATTATGCACTGGTGTATTTAGTAAAAGTCAAGACAGAAATCAAGTGAAAGTGCACAAAACCTGTTAGTCTGACATATTGTAAAAAAAACATTAGCAATCAGATATTTCTGCCAGGCTGCATATTTTTTTGTAATCATCTTTTAGATATTATGTTAAAGTGTCTCTCTACATATTTTTAATGAACCCTGTTCCTCAAACAGGAAAGACAGGACAAGTACAAAACACTGGAAACTTTGATATGTATGGTGGCGGTAAGGATATTCATGACCCCAGACTTTGTTGGATGAGGTGATGAGGTGACCAACATGATATAAGTTAAACTTGGGATGCTGTTTTAGTTGTAGCCTACTATAGGCTTTTCAATACATATACTATTAAAGACAGTAGAAGATCTTTCAACAAACAATATCAAAATGTAATGTTTTCATTCTGGAAACATGAACACCATATTGTGCATTGAAAATTTGTATTATAAAAACTTGATGCAGCAAGGAGCTGATCGCTTGAAAAGTTTAACTGTTTTTCTTCTTTTGCAGACATTGAGCCTTTGATAAAGTTTATACAGACCATTGAGAAAGGATCTGTGGTGTTGATTGCATCATTTGATGAACCAGCAACCAAGTAATAAAACATTTTACCAGTTTTTATAGCATAATTTGTCTGTACAGTGTTTTCCCAGTTTTCTCTGTGTCTGCGCGATTACTTGTTAAGTGTCTACGTTAAGTTTTCAGTTTGTTGTTGTTGGTTTCACCTGGGTCTGGTTTGGTCCTTGTGTAATTTGGGTTCCTTCCCTAGTTACTCTTTGTCATCTCCTTGTCGTTGTACGTGTGAGCAGTTCCTCGTGATTCTTTTTGTAGAATAGTTTGGGTTTTTATGATCCTGCCTGAGTTTCTGCGTTTGCTATCTTACCACAGCTTGTGTCTACTGTGATCATTTTTTACTTGGAAAATTGCAGAATTTTGGCAAAGATTCAGAATTTTAAAAAGTGGTTGGCGACTACACCCTCTGTATCTCACTGTAACAGTCCTGCTTATAATTCTCCATATCCATGTTAATGGTAGGACAGTGGTGGACATAAGGCTGTGTAAAAAATACTGACCAGCTGAATTGTTTCACAGACTTAACAGTGAAGCCCGAAAGTTGATTTCAGATCTTGGCAGCTCTGCCATCAATTCAATTGGCTTCAGAGACAACTGGGTCTTTGTAGGAGGAAAAGGATTAACAAGCAGCCACATGGAGAAGGTAGTAATAGACTGCACATATTCATAACGTACAGAGCCTCTTAATGGTCTCACCAAATATGTGTCTGTAGCAATCAGTTGTAACAAGGAATTCAAGTATTCTACTGGGCCCCTTACTGTTTTAATGCAATTCACCAAACAATTTAAGTGATTAATGACAAGGGCCAGGTTTCCCAGATTCGTTAAGAAGCTCTTAATGCTATGAGCTTCTTAGGAGCGTTCTAAGAGCGTTCTAGAGCGTTCTTAGAACGTTCCTAAGAAGCTCTTAGCGTTAAGAGCTTCTTAACGAATCTAGGAAACCCGGCCAAGGATTATACATATATTTTTTCCAGATATGCCCTTTTGTTTTAGTCTTGAGTTTTAATATAGCTTATTCCTGAAACTGACTTGGATATAATTTGTCTTCCAGCTCATTAAAAACAAACTAGGAACAAACAAATATGACGGCTGGCCAGAGATGATTGAACTGGACGGATGCATACCAAAGTATATGGAATGACTTTCAGATTGTTTTCTGTATTTGTCATCAAAGAACATTCTGTGATTCCTCAATCATTACTCTTTGCAGAAATAGAAACTTCAGCTTTTGGATGTTAAGCCTCACTCACGTCTATACAAACTGCGATACTAATTTCTCTTGATTTTAAATGTCTGTTAATAAAATAAAATGCAGTTTAAATCTCATATGAACTCAGAAATGGATGCTCGACTTTGTGGCTTCCCCTTTTGTGCAGTCAGAGTAGTAAATATAAATACAACTGCAACTTTGATGTAATCAGTGTACTGTATTGATGAAATATAGACTCATATGAGAAACCTTTGTCATATAAAATTGAATAAACACAAGTACAAAAGGTGAGTGGTGCGATGAGGGGTTTATTGTAAACATTTAAAATAACTGTAAATGGGCTGAGTGACTGGCTGAGAAACAGAGGAAAGTTTGTGGGTGTTTTGACCATGTGGATATCAGCAGTCATGTCAAGAGAGAAGAAACTGTAGCAAAACCTGTTGGTTCTGGTCTTCCAGAAACTCCAGTATGGTTTGCCATACAGGAGTAGCAGGTCAAACTGATTATGACTGGGAGTGGTAGCTAGGTGATGATGCAGCATGCCTTCTTACAGCTATTGGTGTAGAGCAGAGCCATAGAATTGTACAGTATTAGTTATTTATAAGGCTAACTAATGAAAGGCACACTGGGTTGCTATTTGAGTAGCCCATATTGTAGGTGTCGTCCAGTGACAGCGAGTTTCTATGGCTCTGGTGTAGAGGTCCTGCATAGCTTTCAGATCAGTCACAAACCGGAAGAAAACTCAAAAGCTTCACAAGGAATGTTCCACCCACCACTACCATACGTATGTAGGCCCTGTTGCATATTATAAGCCTGTGTTAAACAGACCTTTATTGTTGATTTAGATCTCTACAGGAATCTTTCTATCAAAAAATGTCTCGTTCGCGGGAGATTTTAATTTAGACGATGAAAATTAGATCGACTTCTGTTACGTAACTTATGGTACAGAAAAGCGAGAGGAAGGGGCGGGATCTTTTACAGTAGTTATGAATTCAACTTCTAATAAATCGAAACCATCAAAAAAACAGGCGGGATCATTTTAGCTTATTGTACTGTAGCCTACAGAGCTGTGTTGACCCGCATGGTAGTTAGTTATTGATAAGGACAAATGAAAGGCGCACTGCGTTTCTATTTGAGTAGCCTGTATGTGTAGTCCAGCGAGAGCCAGTTGATAATGCTATCTTACCGCAGCTTGTGTCTACTTTGATAATTTTTTACTTGGAAAATGGCAGAATTTTTGCAAAGATTCAGTATTTTAAAAAGTGGTTGGCGACTACTTGGAAAACTTGATTCGTTTCCAACATCACGGAAGTACAGCAATGTAAGTAATGTTTGCAGACAATATTCATATTGCTACTACTGTACGCTACGGTGTTTTAGCTTAATTAGTTAGTCTGTCATTAATATCATACCCTACTCTAAGTGCCGTAAAATGCCTTGTGGGACTTTCATTATTAGTTCTATTGTAGGCCTATGTCAATTTAATGGACAGTAAGTTTTCTCATCTTCCTCGTCGTCTGTGTAAGCATTCTAGTGGGTAAAGTTACTGTTTTAAGTGTCGAGTGTGTCTTACATGACAGACTGCCCAGCTGCCTAGCTCCGTCCATGGTCTGTTTGTGGTCTGAGCTGCATGAACCAGTCTTTTACCAGGACAGCCCCTTGCCCCACGAGCGGTTCTTCAGCAACTGGCCACTGAATCAGAGATAAATATGAAAAATGAAGACACATCGCTGCTTCGGTGTCTTTAAAGTGACGTCAAACTTCGCTCTAGGAAGTGTACTTTAGTATGTGTAAGACGCTTGTCTGAGCCGTTGCCTCTATCTTTATCTTATAGTCTTAGTCTATTTTACCTGCTGAAACCATGAGCTGTAGCCTATCACAACAACGTCTGCCCTCAATAAAACTACAGCTGTGTCCCTTCTAGACTCTATACAGATAATCCACATATACATCTTACCATTTGCAGGCTAGCTCTATTGCTTATTCTAGTTTGTAAACATAACATTTTAAATCACCCTCAACCTGGTTCCAGCAGGTCTACAAGTCTTTTGGACTATTGTTTGACATTGATGGGGTGCTGGTGAGGGGTAGGACGCCTATCCCTGCTGCCAAACAGTGCTTCAGGAACCTGGTAGACCGGAATGGAAAGTACAAGGTTCCTGTGGTGTTTGTGACCAATGCAGGAAACTGTATGAGGCAGGCCAAGGCTGAGCAACTATCACACCTGCTGGAAGTTGAGGTGAGCTTCAAGCCAATCTGTGATTGACTGGTGTACAGGTCAAATACTAACCAGTTTGGTAATGTATGCTTTTGAACTTGACTTGAGTTTTCTTTTTCTTCTTAGGTGTCCCCAGACCAGGTGATGCTGTCCCACAGTCCTCTGCGTATGTTCAGCCAGTTCCACAACATGTGTGTGCTGGTGTCAGGACAGGGCCAAGTCGTAGAGGTGGCTCACAAGTATCCTTATTACCCTCACAGTCATCCTGTAATAACAGAGCATGGGCCTCAAACATAGGCTGTACTCGAAATGCCAGACTATGCCACAACAGAGCAGACATGATAGGATCATCATTTTGTTGACCTTAACCAGTCCGACTCCAGGCTAGGGTTCCAGAACGTTGTGACCGTTGATATGCTGAGAGAGGCGTATCCTTTGCTTGATGTGGTGGATCATAATAGGAGACCGAAATACAATGTAAGTGTCCAGGGACACTTCAAAAAGTCGTAGGTCATCATGTAAAACAAAGGCCTTTTTTTGTTTGGTCAGAAAATAAATGTGAAACTAGGTGATATATTTTGCAGGTTCCATCGACTAAATATCTACCACCTATAGATGGTAAGTTTCTAAACCAACTGGACTGGACCGACAGCCAAAAGAGATTTACATATATTAACATGCTCTGCTATTGTAACATTCCACAGCAATCATTCTGTTTGGTGAGCCAGTCAGATGGGAGACTAACCTCCAGCTGATTATTGACGTCCTCCTAACCAATGGGCAACCAGGGAGTACCGTGACATCGCTGAAATACCCTCACATACCAGTGCTGGCCTGTAATATGGACCTCTTGTGGATGGCAGAGGCGAAAAATCCTCGGTCTGCACATACAAAAACACACACACACACACAAATATATCTATACACACACCACATTCTCTACTCTGAATCTCTATATGCTCATGGACAGATAATAGACTATTATTATTATCACGTATAACTCAGAACAAGTTAAACATCTGATTCAGACTAACTAAACGTTTTGTGTGTTGTAGATTTGGCCATGGCATGTTTCTAGTGTGCCTGGAAAGTCTGTATAAGAAGATCACAGGCTGTGAGCTGAAGTATGAGGCTCTGATAGGGAAGCCCAGCATGGTGACGTATAATTACGCAGAGCTGCTTGTGAAACAGCAGGCTGACAGCCTGGGCTGGACCCATCCCGTGAAGCGGCTCTACGCCATCGGGTAGGTCCCTTTCACTTGGAGGATTTCGAATGACACTACACACTGTAGTACCTAGTATTGCATCAAAACCAAGAATGGAGAAGGCCTGTCAATGTTGTTTCTGAGAAGGAAGTGATGTCGATGTGTGGGTGTAGACATGAACCTCCCCTGGTGCTGTATCACTGTGTTGATCCCTTAAAAAACATGCTTATAAAAAAGAATCATCAATAGGAATATTCTCTTCTAATTCTGTTTTTTTTACCATGTCTTCCTCAGTGACAACCCCATGTCAGACATCTATGGTGCCAACCTCTATAACCGCTACCTCCAGGCCACGAGGCGGGCCAGGGCACAGCTGCAGGCCCACCAGGGGTGCGGAGGAGGAGAGTCCCAGGGGGAGGCACTGGAGGACAGCCCCGGCATGACCTCCACAGAGCTGGGCGGGGGTTCTGGTGTGTATGCGGTGAAAGAGAACCAGCCCGAGGCTTGTGTCTCTATCTTGGTATGTACGGGCGTGTACAGCCAGGACGAGGAGGAGCTGCCCCCAGACCCCCACCACACTGTCACAGAGCACCGCATCTTTCACGGCCACAGGGACTTCCGTTTCGACCCCAGCCTGACCCAGCCGTCCTTCTTGGTGGAGGATGTCAGGGAGGCAGTGGGGCTGGTGTTCCAGAAGGAGGGCTTTCCCCTGGAGTAGAACCTGTCTGACCCCCCCTTCACACACCTCAATCTCCGTCCTGCTGAGTCACCTTCTTATTCTCACTGCTGCTGTGTATTGATAATCAGTACAACATACTGTCAGGGACTTAGGATAGGATAGGTGTACTTACAACAAACAATATGTTTGCCTCTCAACAAGAAAGTTAGCACAGTTACCATACTTTTAACTCCTATCCTGCCATACATATCTGTAATAAGTGCCTAGAGACTGCAAGACGTCCGCTTGAAATCTGCTAAATCTATATGTCATTATTGGGATTGACAATTGATTATTGTCAATTATGTGATACCCCAATGAAGTACACTACACCAATAGTAAGTCTTTTCTGTTTTTTTATATGTAATTTAACTGCATCATTGGGACAGACTGTGATTTAGCTACTACTCAGAAGAGGAATCTACACCCAACAAACAGTTCATGTCATGATGACTACTTATTTGAGACTTGGGTTGAGACTTCCTTAACTCTCTCCCTCAGCCTATGCACTGAACTGAAACATTTCTGTCCACTCTGACATGTCCTTGTTCCACAGATCACCTAGCAAAGAAGAACAACTGAACAACATAACTTCCACAGACTTTTGTCAAGCTGCCACTGAGATTTGTCACTTTCATTACTGTAAAGTGTCTTGATTTTTAAAGAAAGTTACAGTATGTGGTTTTTGTGAACTGTTTTATTACGATTATTGGTCAATATTATCAAACCAAAGTGGACCGATGCATTCAAAATAATTAAGGTATAGTTGTTTGTAGCTTTTGAAATTGTGTTTGTTTTTCTTTGTCTCTATTGCAAAATATCCGATTAATAACCGATTTACTGTACTGATAAAATTTGTGCTGTATCTTTAGAAGTTATATTTGTGGATAATTGTTTACGAGACACATCCTGTATTTCAAGACTGGGAGAAGAAATTACAGCATTAACGTTTTATTTAATTGACAAATTGTTTTTACCAGAAAATGTTTTACAGAATGTACATCTGCCATTGCATGTGTGAAACTGTGAAGTTGACCAAATATATTGAATGGAATAATCATGAGCAATAAAACATGAAAGGAAAGTCACTTCAAGACTATTTCAAATAAAATACCACTTTTACTCATTTATTAAACTTTGATAAAATATTATGAGTCTTACTGGCCGTGATTATTGTGAAAAGTACTACTGCATATCACGTCACTAACTAACACTGATAGTCACTTTCAACAGAGAAATGTTTTACTACATTGTATTGGTCTTAATCCCAACATACAGCCTCACACATACAGTTTCTGTAGCACAGCTTCCCTCCTCTCCCCCTGCTCTCGGGAACTACACGTTTAGATTGACTGGTCAGCCATCAGTATCACCAACCATCCTTCTCATTCCTTTCATCTCCTCCTTAGGCTCCTTTACAATCACATGACTTCTTATCTGATGAAACAGGGCCGTGGATTGGATGAGAGTTGGTGCCGAGCAGGAAGTGCGGCAGGGCCTGTGAAGGTTCGTCAGTCACGGTCATGCCGTTGCGTGCTAGCAGCTCCCGGGCCATCAGACTGAAGGCAGCTTCGACATTCTGAGCCTGCTTGGCTGAGGTCTCTAGGGCGGCCAGCGCTCCCCTCTCCTCCGCCAGGGTGCATGCATCCTCAAAAAGCACCTGTCTTCGGGACTCCAGGTCTGACTTGTTACCTGTGTGAGAGTGGAAAGAGGAAATTAATCACAAATCAGATCTCCAATGAGGATCTCCAATGAGAGTGATCACATCATGGAGTTCTGCAGCTGTGTTCTAACGAGAGTCAGGGCCGCTGAGTTTTCTCCGACCCACCAATGAGGATGAGCACCACGCCGGCTGCCCCGTACTGCTGCACTTCATTGATCCAGTTGGTCACAGAGTCAAAGGTGGTGCGGCGTGTGATGTCATAGGCCACCATGGCTCCATGAGCGCTGCGGTAGTAACTCTGGGTGATGGTGCGAAATCGTTCCTGCCCTGCTGTGTCCCACACCTGCAACTATACACCACACACACACAGACACACAAGAAGATATACTGAATGTGGTTCAGATGGCAGTTGGCACTATTGTAGCTGTACTTTGAAAGGCACAAGACAATAATAGGTGCTCCTTCAAAAGACCAAGTCACACAGCCAGGGGGCACACACATGATCTGAGGCACACTCCTGTTTGTTTGAAGGAATGCTAACAGCAGTGAACAAGCCTAAACGTATTTGCTTAGGAGGCTAGTCAGAGAGTTTACTGAACAAGGTTGACATGGTCCCATAATGTAACATTTAAGATATAATTCTGCACAACTTGTTTTACAAGGTATAACTTAATGTATACTGTGCTGGCATAGTTCTCAAATAGGTCACTAATCTAATGCCAAATAGTCATCTAATTCAGGTTGAAACACTCTTCTCTGCAATTTCCTAGCTTTCCTGTAAATATACAGGCCATTTTTCAAAATGCATGGTGAAATGAAAGCAATAACAAAATTCAACAGAACCCTGCCACCATAGGGAATGAGAAATAGGGTGTTACGTACCTTCACTTTCTTGCCATCAATATTCATGGTGCGAACAGTAAAGTCCACCCCAATGGTGTTCTGCTGTTTTTCTGAAAACATCCCAGACTTGAAGCTCTGGACCACGCAGGTCTTTCCCACATCTGAGTCACCAACTAGGATGATCTTGAACAGGAAGTCAAAGGAGTCATCCTGCCCGGGTCCCGAGGGCTGCATGGTGTGTGGCCACACAGGAGTAGACCAGACTGAAGCAACACTCCAACTCCTTTAACTTAAAGACTATAACTGTTTTTGCGTTTTGCCTGAGCTACGTCAGTAATGATTGTGACTGATGACAGAGATGATTACAGCCTTGTCACAAAATACAGACATTCCATCAGTTAGTAAAAAACAAACAAAAACAAAAAACAGAAAATAATCCACTTGTCACCAAAATGACACCAATGGAGCTAGCTATAGCTCAACATAGATCTCACCACTATTTAGCCCACTATTGCCATCAGGAGCTTGTTCCTCTTAACAAAGAACAGGAGAACTTCATCCTGCCAACAGGTGCTCATTAGATGCCAGTAACCCAGCAAAGAGGCAAAACAGTTTCCTTATCCTGCGTGGATAATGTTGAAGGAAATAACCAAGGATTCCTTTCTCCATGCCAAGGGTGTATCAGGTTCACTCAAGAGGATCTATCTCCCAGCTCCCCCGGCATCCATCTCTCCATTCCCCAGCCACAGAATGATCTCACTTCAAATGTTGTTTAGGCAAATAACTCTAGCCCAGCCAGTGTACTTATGCCCTTTACACTGCACGTCCTCTCTTTTTCAGTCAACCTTTCCCCACCTTGACTTGCTATAGGACAACTAAAGCTCCCCCTACCTGTCTTGGTAGGTGTGATTTCCAGCTGCCAACCCACTTGCTCCACTGCATCTTGGGAGTTGTAGTTTCTTGGTACAGTACAGTCTCTGATATTAATAAGAAAGTGGTGGCATCCATCACTCAGATATGTATTATACAGTACAAGGTTATACCCTGACAAGACACAAACCTAAAGCCCTTTGACTTTGAACTTAATGTAATTACGTGTATTAAGAATAGAGCAGAAATTGTGGAAACCGACATTAAATTCCACATTGCTTAACTGAAATTCCTGTCATATTCTCATGTAACTTTTCCTCTAGATTTATATCACAAGGGAGTCAGAGGTGTGGTTGTTGCTGGAGCTATTCATTATCAGTAAGGCTTCTTCTTCAGTGCTGTGAAAGCTTGCTGTGTACACATCCTTTGACAAACAGACTGAGCCACTCCTTATTAAGTTAGGCTGCCTGTAGTTTAAATGTAAACAATACACTTGTTTCTTTTGTCTAAACAGGTGTCCTTTGGACCCTGGAGAGCTGTCATAAAGACAACAATAACACACATGTAAATAGAGCCTTGGGTTGATCGTTTCCCATTATCTCTAGCCTCACAACTACATTCAACTGACACATTCCATGGCAGTCGATAACACGTGACAATGACTAAGTATAGAATACACATTTACATTCAAGAAACGGGACAACACGATAAAATACAACTACAGGTATTCTTGGGGAATAATGATTAAGTTAATTTACACTTGTAAGAAAAACAGCTTTACCTCAGGCTTCATACATTGACCTCTCAGTAAGATGTTAAGTGGTGTGATGAGGTCTCGACTGCTGTCGTGTGAGACCCTCACTCTCTACTCCTCTCCCCGCTCCCTCTCTCCTCCCACACAGGCTGTCTGTCGTCATCTCAGCCCACCAAAGCACAAGCCCCAGCTGGACAAAGAACAATGTGTGAGTGTGATGGGCGCACCATGCTTGGCCTATCTTTGGCCCCACAGCCACCATCTTTCTCTGCTCAGAGAGCAAGAGAGAGAGAGAAGTAGAGAGTGTGAGAGAGAATGTGTTTGGGAGAAAGGGAGACAGTCAATGGATAAGTTTGTGTCTGTGTGTGTGAAGTCACATGATGTTTCCACATCAGGAGCTAGAACTAAAGGATTTGCTAAAGGAATGTTTTCTTTTAACATAACATTTAGGCAGGCTGTCTATGCATCCTGTTAAATCGAAATTAAGAAAAGTATCAAGTATCAGTGATGGTTTTAATGTATAGGTGTCAATGACTCAAGTGGAAACATTTACAAAATCCAGAACATATTTATAAAAAGTAGAATATACAAATGTATACAGATACTGAAATTGTTATAAGCCACTGTCTGGCAACTCATTTGTAAAACACATATACCTGCTGTAAAGCTACCAGCAACTGTAGGACTTAATGTGCAGTTGTTTCCAGTGTTTCCACTGTATTAGCAAAATTGTCGCACCTTGTCCTGTGTCATCTCCTAGTCTGCAGATGAGCTGAGCTCACTGTGTCTCTCAGTCTGAAGGCCATCCTGGGACTATGCTGGTATTTAGGCTGACTTTGCACTTTTCTATGGGATGTTTTCTTCTTTGGTGGTTTCTCTGGAGGTGGAACATGGATGGGCTTCCATGGGATTGGATTGTAGAAGCTGGGAGACGGGTAGGATGTGGTGTCATAGACACCTATGGGGAGCAGCATCAGAACAACAGTATGTCAGCAGGTGTGATCTTGTGGCATAACTTTTTTTAATTTGTATGCAATTTGATTGTTGTATGACGAAAGGTCTTATCAATTTTAAACATTAACGTCTTCTTACCTCTGCAGCAACCTGCTGTCTTGGGACATGGTTGGCTCTTGTCATGGGCACTGGCTAGCCATTCCTTAAACTTCTCCTCTGCTCTCTGTCTCCTCTCCCTCTCTTGAGCATCTTTCTTTTCCACCTCCTCCTGAAAAACAAAAAAAACTGTTAATATCACTACCTAAGAATGGTTTCTATGAAAAAACATGGTCATTATTGTGTGAAGAGTGTTTGGTGCATGGTCAAAATTGTTTGTGTGCGAGTATAGATTACTCGGTGTAGGAGTAAACCCACCTTCTCTCTGATCTCCTTTTCCATTTTCTCCTGGTTCTTCCTCCGAAGCCACTCTCTGTACTTCTGCTGGGCTTTCTGTTCCACGTCCCTCTGCTTCTGTTGCTGCTTCTGCATCTCCTCCTGCCGTCTGCTCTGCTTCTGCTGTTTCTCCTGCTTCTCCTGGGGAACAGAAACCAGGTCTCACAGCACTGCATGAAAAGCACCCCCAACGCTGCCATTGAGATCAGTGCATCCACAAATTGGATTCTCGAATCAGGCAGGATGCCTTCCATTTGCTTGTCAGCGGGAACCATACATTCACATGACAGTTAGGTAGGTTTTAGAAAAGGAATCTCCTCAGGGACTCTAGTCGGCTTTTCACACTGCACTTAGCCTAGAGCTAAAAGCATTTTTAGCACCTTCTTAGCCCCAGTGTTAGCTCTAGGCTAAGAATATGCAATGTGTAAAGCCTTTAAGGTCATTTCATGACAAACAGAAAGTTCTGTACCTGCTCTCTTTTCATTTTCAGCCACTCTTGGATCTTTTCCTCCACAACCATCTTCTTTCTATGTTGCTCTATCTCCTGCTTCTCTTGTTTCTCTTTCTCTATGCGCTCCTAGATCATAACGCAAAAGCCTGTCAGCCATTCTCAGTTGTCCAAGAAAATGTGATTAGAAATCTCAAATCCTGACATTTGATCACATGTGTAATGACATATATAGACATTTCAGTGAGAGTAGAACATACAAAAAAATAAAATAAAAACAAACAGCAACGTCAACAACTATTTCAGTCTTTTAAACCCCCAAATAGACGAGTGAAGTCGTAAACGGCTGTGCACCTCCTCTAATTTCCTCTCCATTCTGATTCTCTCATCTTTGGCTTTGCAAACCAGCCATCGCTCCCAGGCATTGAGAGACGCTGTAGGGTCATCGCCTTCAGTCCGGGTGCTCTGAGGAGGTTTCCGAGGCAGTTCCACTCTGTAACACATAAAACATGTGTGTTAATACTCACAAATGTGACACAAATGAGAAACACAAACACAATCACATACAAACCTAGAACTTTCAGCTTTAAATGTAAGTATTTTCATTGTGTAGGATGACATCTTCACGCTTGGTAGTGTAATAGTCAGACGTGTTTCCATTGAAACAAACCTTGTTTTCCCCTAATGAAATGGCTGTTACTTAGTGTAATCCTAATCCCTCTAGACTAACAAAGACAATAATCCTCTACAATGGAGTCAGAAATCCTCCTATTCTGTCTAGTCCAGGTTAGCCTTCATCTTTGCCTGAAAACAGTTTTGCTTCTGACCAATCCCTGATAATTAAATGCTATCCAAATGTTTAAAATAACATTTGAACGTCATGAAGCCCAGATTACACCCTCGCCGTGCTAGAATTGATCACCAGTCAGACCTGGCAGGGGAGACGGGTCTTGCATCTTCGCTCTGTGTTGCAGAGGTGTCTATGAGACGACCTGTTGCAGGACTCAGGCCTTCCTCATCACTGTCAAAGCTGTCATGATAGATGGGCGAGAGCAGGGAGTACGTGGAGCCGTGTGGTGAGTCAGCGTCCACACTTTTAGATCTGTGTAAATCTGTGCCAGTGCTTTGCTTCTTCAATGGGGTCGAGCTGAAACTCTTCGAGGCCGAGGTGGGGAACGTTGTCATCTTTTCACCTGAATTACAAGTTAATTTGGTTAATTGATGAATTGGCAGCATCTCATGTCATCAACAAGCAATTCAATAATGTTTTAGTTCTTTGCAGACTTTACTAGCCGACAACAAAGAGTCAAATTGTTGGTTAGCTAATCTCGCAAGGTAGTTACTTCAGCTTCTTGTTAACTGACCTTGCAATTCTCTGCTTTGCTGAACGAGGATTACCTAAAACATGTCAGGCTATGCTCTACTTTGACCAATATTCGATTTTGCAATATCGTAAGGATTATTATCTTGCAAGTGTCTTCTAGAAATAAATCCAAGTTGTGCTTGCAAACAACTTTCGTTTCCCATGATACATTACGCTCTGCCTCGGTCCAATCAGAAGGTCTGAACACGACGCATCTAGCAGACGCCCAGACGCTACGGTTACCACAGCGACAGTTGCAGAAGAAAGAAAATGGCATCAAGCATCTTTTTCTAGAATCTTGCTTGCTTGTTTTCCAGGACATTGATAAAACCGTAGATATATATAAAGGCTATATATAAAGGCCTTTATATATATATCTATGGATAAAACAACACAGGCAGGCGAACAACTTTTTTTTATCAAGTTAGAAAGCCGATCACTAATCATGTGCTTTGTCACCCCCTACGGGAACAAAACGTAAACATCACAGTTTCTACTGCGTTTTGGGGATGCCAGATTTGTAAAACAATCGTATAAAACAAACGACCCACACAAATCACAGTATAGCAAAACAAATGTGTTTATGTGAATTTAACTCATTCGCATACATGTATTATATATATTTATGTAGTAATGTACACATCCAATGTACTTATTTCGTTTTGGAAGCCATCTTTGTGTTGATGACCATGATAGGGGATTGTTAGGGGTGTTAGAAATTACTTGGCAACCAGGCAAAGGATGTGACGCTAGAACGTTGACAAAACCGCGACCCTGCAGTCCTACGTTCTGTGTACGAAGTTTTAAAATATTTATCGTTTGAAATAGTTTCTGTATCCAAACGATATCCTTACCATCTTGATCGTCACACCGGTAAAACATTTAAATTTAGTATCCGCATTCAAACACAAACACAATAATTGCTATATCCCTATGCATTTTGATACATGACAAATGATTAGGGTGGCAGTTTGCCGACCTTTGTATGAATGAGATTACATCTGCAAAGCTAGCTAGTGTAGTATCTACCACGCTGCTAATGAATGATGGCTTCCTATTTATAAATGCATTTCTTTTATTGTGTAATGTGTAGGGGTAATATTGAGTGCCCGAGTAGATGTGTTTGAAACTGTAGCTAACTAGTTAAATACTGGACTTGTTCTCAATATTGACCACTTTTAATGCTAGCTAGCTAGCACTGAGGCGAGTGCTACGTAGCGAGCTTGCTAGTTAATGTAGTCTAGTTGCGACTCAATGTGTTTGTCTTACCAGCAATGCCCGACTGTCTACATTTAAATCCGGGACACAGCACTATGCACGTTTTGGGTTAGCTGGTTGTATGTCGTAGAGATTGATTAATAGGCGCTACAGTTAAGTCAGCTGTTAACGTGCAACCAGCGCATCAAGCTATCAAGCTAAATCAATGGTTAGCTGCTTTGAAACTTTCCTGAGTTATCTAACGCGGTGTTCCCTTCAGATCCAGGTGCCTCTGTGGGCCCTCTGACCTGCACCTCAAGGTCCTAGAGACAAACAGCAGCCATGTTTCTCTACAACCTCACCTTGCAACGAGCCACCGGCATCACGCACGCCATCCATGGCAATTTCTCAGGTAAGGGATGTTTGGATGTCATGGTCTCCCATCCTGACTATTCTAGGTTAAGTGCTTTGGAAGTGATGAGTCTATCATGTCTCTTCTCTGACAAGAAATCAGTGGAGATATCTTAAAAACCTCTGATCAATTCAGTATTAAAGCACACGCATACATTACAGCTTAACATAAACCATGGCGGATGAACTGACTTAACTCTGCAACATGATGTCCTTGGACAGGTACCAAGATGCAGGAGATTGTTGTCTCCCGGGGAAAGACCCTGGAGCTGCTGCGTCCGGACGCCAACACGGGGAAGGTCCACACGCTCCTCACCATGGAGGTGTTCGGCATCATCCGCTCTCTCATGGCCTTCAGGCTCACGGGAGGAACTAAAGGTGTGTGTGTGTGCGCGTGCGCCCGTGTTGGAGAGAAAACAAGTTAAAGCCAGTCAAGAAGGCTTGTACACAGTTTTATTGTGCGTCTGTGAGTTAGAGACATGAACTGATATCCGACCATCTCTCCTCTTCCTCCAGACTACATTGTCGTGGGCAGTGACTCGGGGCGTATCGTGATCCTGGAGTATCACTCCTCAAAGAACATGTTTGAGAAGATCCACCAGGAGACCTTTGGGAAGAGTGGCTGCAGGCGCATTGTTCCTGGGCAGTTCCTGGCGGTCGACCCCAAGGGCAGGGCTGTCATGATAGGTACGGGGACTATGAGATGCACACACACGGGCAAAGGCGTGAACATAGATTTTTATTAATGCTGTTGAAGTGATGAGTTTCCCATGTCTCTTCTCTGACTGATAATCACTGGAGAGAACTACAACACCTCTGATCTCAGCAAGACTCAGATGCAGTTGGACTGTATTGAATTCTTGATGTCATGCTTTCTTATAAGACTTCTGTATGTGGCTTTAAAGGTATGTGACCCATGCATTTACAGTACTTTAACTCTAGTCGGGTGTGGTGTTGTATCTCCAGGTGCCATTGAGAAGCAGAAGCTGGTGTACATCCTCAATAGAGATGCAGCTGCCCGCCTCACTATCTCTTCTCCCCTGGAGGCCCACAAGGCCAACACCCTGGTCTACCACCTCGTCGGAGTCGACGTGGGTTTTGAAAACCCCATGTTTGCCTGCCTGGAGATGGACTATGAGGTAAAAGCCAGCACTCTTATCTGTGGCCCCTGTGGTGGTGGGAAATTGGCTTTCCTGCCATAAAAAAAACGAAACTAAAGTTTCCTAACCTCTGACCGTCACAGGAAGCTGACAACGATCCAACAGGTGAAGCGGCTGCCAACACCCAGCAGACCCTGACCTTCTACGAGCTGGACTTGGGTCTTAACCATGTGGTCCGCAAGTACAGCGAGGCTCTGGAGGAGCATGGAAACTTCCTCATAACAGGTAACTCGACTCACTCTCACTCACACATTAAAAACACAAAAAATTAAAATAAAAGCTCAATAAAAACACCTGTCTTTTTCAGTTCCTGGAGGTTCTGATGGGCCTAGTGGGGTTCTGATCTGCTCAGAAAACTACATCACCTATAAAAACTTTGGAGACCAGCCTGACATCCGCTGCCCCATCCCCAGACGCAGGGTAAGAACATGCTTCTCCAAGATTGCCTATATATCTACACACATATATACACTTATTTGAATGCCTGTCACTATTGAACAGCGTTGATATGACTGGAGAAATTATAGTACAACTTTTTTTAATTGTAAAAATATTAAACCTAGGACTTTGTGACTGATCTCTAGCACCAAATAAGCTTTTGTCTTCTACTTTCATGCTTCTGTCAGCTTTTATATGAAGGCCGAAAGCCTTTGAGTGAAATGCTGTCTGCATGTGGAGGAGTAAAGGTCAGTGCTGATGCCAACACGCTCTGCTGTATTTCAGAATGACCTGGACGACCCAGAACGAGGGATGATCTTCGTGTGCTCAGCCACTCATAAGACCAAGTCCATGTTCTTCTTCCTGGCTCAAACAGAGCAAGGAGACATCTTCAAGGTCACCCTGGAGACAGACGAGGAAATGGTAAGAGGAGTAGTGGTCAAGAAAGGAAGGGAGGGACGGACTGTTTCTCGGCTCACTTATCTGATTTCAAACCTTACCTCGAGACCACAGATGGATTGATGACAGGAGACAGTTGAGCTGTCATACACACAAACAGGTCTGGGTGAGGAGGGCTGCTATTGGATGTTCATGCCTTCATGTTTTGTATCTTAGGTAACAGAGATCCGAATGAAGTATTTTGACACCATTCCTGTGGCAACAGCCATGTGTGTGCTGAAAACTGGCTTCCTCTTTGTCGCCTCCGAGTTCGGCAATCAGTAAGCCTTATTCTTTCCTCACACTCACAAACAAACATTGCTACTTTGTGTCTCTCCATCCTCATTTGGTGATGTTATGATCGGCCTCTCTCTCTCTTGTCCGTAGTTACCTGTACCAGATAGCCCACCTGGGGGATGATGATGAAGAGCCAGAGTTCTCGTCTGCTATGCCATTGGAGGAGGGGGATACCTTCTTCTTCCAGCCCCGCCCACTTAAGAACCTGGTTCTGGTGGATGAGCAGGAGAACCTGTCGCCTATCATGTCCTGCCAGGTGTGTGTTTGTATGTGTGTGGAGGGAGAAGGAGGGAATGTGTGTGCCACCAGATCTGCTGTTGAAGTGATGAGTTTCTCATGTCTCTTCTCTGACTGGAAAACCAATGGAGAGAACTTTCAACCCTCTGATCTCAGCATAGACACTCACACTTTTTCACCGTGCATGTCTAGGCAGTAACTTGATCATTACTTGCTTTGTTTAGAGATCCGCCCATCATCCTGATTTCCTGCCCCCTCTCGTTATGTATGTGACAGATAGCTGATCTGGCCAATGAGGACACACCACAGCTGTACGTGGCCTGTGGGCGGGGCCCCAAGTCCACCCTCAGAGTGCTCCGACATGGACTGGAGGTAGGTTTGGAACCAAGGTCGGCCTCCAGTACATACTGGAGGCTACAGATACCATACACACAACACACTTCGACTGTACGCAGCACCTAGGGAAGTGTGTCTGTTGTAAAGCTTGGGATCTCAGGGTTTCCAGCAGAAAATGTGTTAGTTAAGGTGGTAGTGCGGGCTTTGCCGGCAGAGCGCGCGTGCGTACGCGGGGGGGGGTTTGCCGGGATTAGGGCGGAGAGGGCGGAGGCACAAAGTTTTTCTTCCAATGCGTTCTGCAGAGAAGGGAGACTGCCCGTTGGTCACTGTTTGGAATGGAATGGAAGGGAGAAAACAGGACAACGGCAGATATCGCTATAAGAAAAACAAACCAACGTAGTAAAGGCGGCAGGCGTGTGATGCTTAGGCGGCCACCTTAACTGAAAAGTGCTGTGGGAATCCCTGGATCTGTACTCAAGCTCCTCAAGCTCTCTACTTGGGACTTGGACTGGAGAGGTAATGAGGTTCATGTTTGCGTGCGTGTGTGAACATTGTCTCATTATTTTCCGCAGGTGTCAGAGATGGCTGTGTCTGAGCTGCCTGGTAACCCCAATGCTGTCTGGACTGTACGCAGACACATCGAAGGTATTTCTCTCGCACTCACTTTCTCTCGTTCACTACTCACTTTCTCTCGTTCACTACTCACTTTCTCTCGTTCACTACTCACTTTCCCTCGTTCACTACTCACTTTCCCTCGTTCACTACTCACTTTCTCTCGTTCACTACTCACTTTCTCTCGTTCACTACTCACTTTCCCTCGTTCACTACTCACTTTCTCTCGTTCACTACTCACTTTCTCTCGTTCACTACTCACTTTCTCTCGTTCACTACTCACTTTCTCTCGTTCACTACTCACTTTCCCTCGTTCACTACTCACTTTCTCTCGTTCACTACTCACTTTCTCTCGTTCACTACTCACTTTCTCTCGTTCACTACTCACTTTCTCTCGTTCACTACTCACTTTCTCTCGTTCACTACTCACTTTCCCTCGTTCACTACTCACTTTCTCTCGTTCACTACTCACTTTCTCTCGTTCACTACTCACTTTCTCTCGTTCACTACTCACTTTCTCTCGTTCACTACTAGATAGCAGTCCTAACATGTTGGTCACACATTGTTGGTTTCAGTTCCATTCACTTTTCTGACTTGACATATCCTTCCCGTTCCAACTGTGGAATGTGTCTCCCCTGTTGGGAGCATGCTGCACTTTGTTTGAATTGTGTCCCCTGCCAGCAGTTTCCCAGAAGTCATATGAACCGTTCAGTGGCTGAGTTCCACTGCAGCTGGTTGAGACAAGCTAGCTCGGGTGTGGGTGTCAGAATATTTCACTCTCACTATTTGTTCTTTTCTTGGGTGGATAGAGCACACTTCCAAAACCCAGAGAAATAACCACAATGCAGTCACATGACCATGCACCATCATCACTGTTTAAATTCTAAAACACACTGATTCCCTGGCTCGGCTGGCTCTGTTCTTCCTCCGTCAGTGCTCCTGCTGTGTTTATTAGACTGGGCTGGTGCCTGCTGCCTGTCCTGTAGACAGGATGTGTACCTGACTCTGTCCTGTGTGTTTGACAGATGAGTTTGACGCCTACATCATCGTGTCTTTCGTCAACGCCACTCTGGTGTTGTCCATTGGAGAGACGGTAGAGGAAGTGACGGATTCTGGCTTCCTGGGGACCACGCCTACCCTCTCCTGCTCCCTGCTGGGGGAGGACGCCCTCGTCCAGGTCAGCCTCACCCCTAACCTCACCCTTACATTGGTCTCCCCTCCCCCAACCTCACTCTTATAGTGATCTCCTTCTACAGTTTTCACACTGTTCTACCCCCCCCCCCCCCCCCCTATATCAAACTCTTAATTTCTCTCCATCTCCTCCTCTTTACTCTGTCTAACTTGTCTCCTCCCCCTCTCTTCCTCCTCTCCAGGTGTACCCCGACGGTATCCGCCATATCCGAGCAGACAAGCGTGTGAATGAGTGGAAGACCCCCGGGAAGAAGACGATCGTCCGCTGTGCCGTCAACCAGAGGCAGGTGGTCATCGCCCTCACCGGGGGCGAACTGGTGTACTTCGAGATGGACCCGGTCAGTACCTGCTCCCTCTGGGACCTGGGAGGGTTCCACTGTCATGTGACGCCAGTTCAAGTCCATCAATCTGAGTTTGACCATAAATCTAGTCTTCTGTCACGCTGGAGGCTGTTTCTGCCACATACTTTGTCACCGATGTGAACTGTGCTCTGTATTTTAGTGACATGAGACTGGTGGCACCTGAGCTTGGGACAGGAAGCTCTCCTGTTCAAAGTGACTTATCACCGGTATTCTTCTAACCTGATCCTCTCCCTGCCTCCCTCCCTCCCTCCCTGCCTCCCTGTCGTCCATGCCTCCCTGTCGTCCATGCCTCCCTCCCTTCCTCCCTGTCGTCCATGCCTCCCTCCCTTCCTCCCTGTCGTCCCTCCCTCCCTCCCTGCCTCCCTGTCGTCCCTCCCTCCCTCCCTGCCTCCCTGTCGTCCATGCCTCCCTCCCTGCCTCCCTGTCGTCCATGCCTCCCTGTCGTCCATGCCTCCCTCCCTTCCTCCCTGTCGTCCATGCCTCCCTCCCTTCCTCCCTGTCGTCCCTCCCTCCCTCCCTGCCTCCCTGTCGTCCCTCCCTCCCTCCCTGCCTCCCTGTCGTCCCTCCCTCCCTCCCTGCCTCCCTGTCGTCCATGCCTCCCTCCCTGCCTCCCTGTCGTCCATCCCTGCCTCCCTGTCGTCCATGCCTCCCTCCCTGCCTCCAGTCAGGACAGTTGAATGAGTACACGGAGAGGAAGGAGATGTCTGCTGACGTGGTGTGTATGAGTCTGGCCAACGTGCCTCCTGGGGAGCAGCGCTCGCGCTTCCTCGCCGTCGGCCTGGTCGACAACACCGTCCGCATCATCTCCCTCGACCCCTCGGTACGACGCACACACACGCACGTTATACAGATGTCACACACACACTCACCGTGTCGATGGATGTGGGTGTCGTGTTCTGCTGTGGAAGTGATGAGTTTCTCATGTCTCTTCTCTGACTAAATACTAATGGAGAGAACTACAACACCTCTGATCTCAGCGTAGACCGAAATAAACACACAGAGCACTCCAGTTTTCTGTGGATGCTTAAGAGCTACCGGTACTATGTGTTCTTGGAGCAGATCATGATGATGAGGCCAAGAGTTTATTTGGCTCGACCCGGCTCCCTGGTGTGGCTGTCATGACTACCAGAACCTAATCCAGATGTAACTTCTAGGCCACGCAAAACGCCCAATTGCATGTCGGGTACGAGTGCAGCGTGTGTGGGATGTATCCTAACTGTGTGTGTGTGTGTGTTCTGCAGGACTGCCTGCAGCCCCTCAGCATGCAGGCCCTGCCCGCCCAGCCGGAGTCTCTGTGTATCGTGGAGATGGGCGGGGTGGAGAAGCAGGACGAGCTGGGGGAGAAGGGAACCATCGGCTTCCTCTACCTCAACATAGGACTCCAGGTACACACACACACGCATACACCGACTGCTGGGTCTCAATCTTTTACACCGGTATGCCTTCTCTTCAGATCTGAAGTGAAGGACAAGGCTGATGATTGTTAGACTAGGCAGGTCTCCATCAGTAGGTGGTGTCAATACTAGATCCTGACCTGTCGTAACGATGGCTGGATCCTGCTGTGTGGTCAAGCTTTGGCTGCTTGTCAAGCTTCTCTCTTCTCCCCTCAGAACGGCGTGCTGCTCCGAACCGTCCTGGACCCGGTCACAGGAGACCTGTCTGACACCCGCACCCGCTACCTGGGGTCACGACCCGTCAAGCTCTTCCGGGTCAGGATGCAGGGACAGGAAGCTGTAAGTGGTCCTGGTCAGATCGGTGCTCTTACAGAGATCTGAAGGAGTCGGATGTGTGTCAGCACAGTGCTGATTGGCTTTTCCCTCCTGTTACCTACACTTGTCTAGTCCTCTATGATTCCTACAGTTCAGGCTCACAGTGGGCTGACCGGGACATGACCTCTGTGTGGCCCCTTGCAGGTGCTGGCCATGTCCAGCCGCTCCTGGCTCAGCTACTCCTACCAGTCTCGGTTCCACCTCACGCCGCTGTCCTACGAGACCCTGGAGTACGCTTCCGGCTTCGCCTCGGAACAGTGCCCTGAGGGCATCGTGGCCATCTCCACCAACACACTTAGGTGTGGACACACGCACACACACACGCACACACTGAGCACACATTGATGAAGGGATGGGGTCCTGATGTATTTTCTACATCAAACACTTATCTGAGCAAAGATACATAGTGGGTTGAGGGTGGAGAAGCAAGTAAACAAGGAGGAGCTGGGCTCAGCGGGGTGAGCACAGTGTGGGCAGGGGAGTAGGCAAACGAAAAGCTGGAGAGAAAGCTGGACGGGTGGAGGTACAGCCAGGGTAGAGCTTACAGGGAGAGGGACAAGTGAAGGGAGGAAGACTTAAGCAGGCTGATAGGAGAGTGAGTGGGGTTAGGGAGGTAAAGTGCTTCAATGCTGTTGAAGTGATGAGTTTCTCATGTCTCTTCTCTGACTGAAAATCAATGGAGAGAACTTTCAACCCTCTGATCTCAGCATAGACAGTTGGTAGAGATGGGTGGCATAAAACAAAGGGGGGGTGGGGGGGGGCAGGGAGTCATGGAGCCCTTTCTCTCCTCTCTGGAAGGTATGGGTTCCTCATGTATTCTCTTCCAATAGAGGGAAGACTTCATGTCAGAGCACATACATGTTTATCTCCCAACATCAGCTCCCCATTCATTATATTCCCTCACTCTTTTTAACCGCATCCTCACATTCCATCCACCCAAATCTTGATGTATTTAGCCTACTGAAACTCAATTATTTCATAAGAAATACATCTTTTTGGTCTACCCTGTCTCCATCACTCGTTCTACCCTCCTTCTCCTCCCAGGATCCTGGCGTTGGAGAAGCTGGGTGCCGTCTTCAACCAGGTGGCGTTCCCCCTCCAGTACACGCCCAGGAAGTTTGTGATCCACCCAGAGACCAACAACCTGGTCCTGATCGAGACGGACCACAACGCCTACACCGAAGCCACCAAGGCCCAGCGCAAGCAGCAGATGGCCGAGGTAGGGCCTCAACAACAGCAGGGGGCGCTGTGGGGGTGGGGCACGTGAAGCTTTTTCACCCCTCCGCAGCGTTGTGTGGGAGAGTCACCAGTAGGTATGGGGATCGATACCCGGTTCTGTAAGGACCCGGTTTCAAATTTCTCAAAACCCGAAGATCAATAAGGTCTGAGCTTATCGATACCGCTATCGAGACTATAGGTAATATATGTCTCGAGAGATAAGTCAGGTCATTTAAATCAAATCACTGGTGCACAAACATACATCGATTGTCTAATAAAATTGCTAAATTCAATTAAATGGCCTGCCAACCGCCTTAAAACTAAAAGAAGAAGAATTTAATTGGCTCACGCCCTACTTCGCTACATTTCTAATGTTGTTGCTAGCTACGATGGCTGAACGTACTAAGCGGTCAAAGGCTTGGCTACATTTTAATAAAGCCAAAGATAAGGACGAAGCGACGTGTAATATGTTCGAAGATAATTTCCTGTAAGGAACACTGTTGCAATGAATAAGCACCAACGTTGTGCATCAGCTAAAGGTAAAATGCAGTACGTTCAACTGTCTTCGAGAAGCAACGGTGCTAACTCCAGCTGGACAACCCTCCTCCTCCACCCACGGAATGCATGGTGAGCGCAGTCAGTGCACCCCAACTTCGTAGCAAGTATCCATCGTTGACAATAATAAGCCTTAAAAATAAGAGCCAGGGAGGGCTCTACAGTGCAACTATTTCACTCGCATATGCCCCTAAAATGTGATGCGTGCGCAAACCGGAAAAATGATTTACGAACACAATCAGTGTGAGTAAAGACTAGCCTCCTCCGCCCCGCTGCTGATCATTCAAAACATATATTCACATAACGTCACCGGGAGCATGGCTCTGTGGGCTGCTTAAGCGTCTTGTTAAACAATAACAGGGATGAGATAAAGAAGGGTTGGGTTTGGTTAGTTGGTCATTTAGCTATATCGGGTGCCTTTTGTTGAAACGTGTTAAACTTTTCATAACGTGTTGAACAATGACGGCTTGTCAATGTCACATTTTGTCAACCAACCAGTCATTTATACTAGTTACTCATCCATGTTGTGGTTAGTACATCCGTAGTGGACAATTGTAGATTGAGCCAGAGCCAGGATCCATTGTCCCAATATGTGCTCCTTTTATCCAGCCTCCTCCTGACAGCAACACGTTCCCCTTGTTCTATTTGACATCTGTTTTACTTAAGTTATTGTTATAAATGTTGTTCAGTAATCTTGTTTACATAAAGTGTGGCGTGGGTTGTGTGGGTGCTGCTATATGTTTAACATTTGCCAAATTCATTCATTTCGATGGTGGTTAGCTCAAGCACACCCCAGAAAAGTATCGATAGTGGTATCGATAAAGACTCGGATCGTTAAGCAGTCTCAAAAATTGTATCGATCAAAATTAACGATCCCCGTCCCTAGTCACCAGAGGAGGGGGGTGGGTGTTTAGATGCTGTTGAAGTGATGAGTTTCTCATGTCTCTTCTCTGACTGAATACGAATGGAGAGAACTACAACACCTCTGATCTCAGCGTGGACACACAGAAACACACAGGTCAGGCAGGTGTGTGCGGTTTGATGTTCAGCTGATTCCCTTGTTCTACGTGGTGCTTCCTGCAGGAGATGGTGGAGGCTGCAGGGGAGGATGAGAGAGAGCTGGCGGCAGAGATGGCGGCCGCCTTCCTGAACGAGAACCTGCCCGAGGCCATATTTGGAGCCCCGAAGGCTGGGTCTGGGCAGTGGGCCTCTCTGGTGCGGCTGGTCAACCCCATCCAGGGCACCACCCTCGACCTGGTCCAGCTGGAACAGAACGAAGCTGCCTTCAGGTGAGGGGGGGGCAGCAAGAGGAGGAGGGGTGGGTGAAGAGTGGAGAAGCAAGTGGTGGTTGGAGAGGAGGAAAGTTCTACCCAAGCAGGGCAAGATGTAGGGAGCAGAGGACCTGGGGAAAATGGAGATGGATTGGGATGGGAGGGTTGGAGGCACAGAGAGAGGGATGAGAGGGGTACAGACAAAACAGGCTAACGTGAGGAGGAGAAGGGGTTATGGAGGAAGACTTGTCAGATGCTGTTGAAATGATGAGTTTCCCATGTCTCTTCTCTGACTGAATGTATGGAGAGAACTACAACACCTCTGATCTCAGCAAAGATAGGCACACACATGCACCAAGCAAGTGTATCATCATTTGGTATATTCCATGGCAATAAAACAAGAGCAAAATGTAGCAATAGCCATAGGAAAATTGCTCAATACAATGTTCGATATTTTCACTTAAATGCATTAAATTGCTCACGTCTGTGGTCACTGCTGTTTCAATTTGCGCTTGTTCATTGTTGTTCATGTTGAAACTTAACTGTGTCCCTTGATAAATACAATGGTGAAATTCTAAGTAAAGTGGGTAAAATGTATAATAATCCTGTTCTTAATCAAAAATAGGTATTTCATCAATAAATGAAAAAAGTTTGTAGCTATATTGACCAGTCCTAGTTTGGTATGGATACTGTAGGTCTATTGTGTACTCCAGGTTGTAAGACCATTACTCACATCCTGCTCTCTCCCTCTGCAGTGTCACCGTGTGTCGTTTCGCCAGCGGCGGTGATGATTGGTACGTTCTGGTGGGCGTGGCCAGAGACATGATCCTCAATCCCCGCTCTGTGGCTGGTGGTTTCATCTACACCTATAGGCTGACAGGGGGTGGGGAAAAGCTGGAGTTCATGCACAAGGTGAGTGTGATTGACAGAGGAAGTGAGGGTGAGTGCTTAGATGCTGTTGAAGTGATGAGTTTCCCATGTCTCTTCTCTGACTGATAATCACTGGAGAGAACTACAACACCTCTGATCTCAGCATAGACTGTTGGTAGAGATGGGTGGCTTTTAAAAAGGGGGTTTTGGGGGGGGATTCTTACACAAGGTGAGTGATTGACAAAGGAAGTGACTAATTTTGGTTTTTGGTTGTGGTTGGACCATGACTGAGTTTTTGGGAATTTCCTGACTTATTTTAGAACTGTTCATCACTGACCTATGGGAGTACTGTCTCTCTCTCTCTCTCCCCCCCCCCCCCTCTCTCGCACACACAAACAGTTAAAGTCCTAGGGAATATTTGGTAAGAGTTACCATTTTAGTTGCATGTTTGTCCTTTGATCCACCGGCCTCTGCAGAATGCACAAACATCATCATGACATCACTTTTTACACCAACACAATTTTTTCTGAAATTCTAGCCATTATCAAAAATATACTTCTCACACACACACGCACATACATTATGGCAACAGGTGTGATATTGTTGGGGTATTTCCTCAGTGGGTTTCTGACTCCTGAACAGCCAATGCTTTCACATGGGTTAAACAAAGAAGCTAGAAGCATAGAGATACCGTCTCCCCCTCCCCCCCACCTGAATGCTGGCTTTCACACCCAACCCACACCAAATGCGCTTTGCGATACGTTGTGTTTCGTGTACCGCAATTGATTGATGTTTTCTGCTCTTAAGATCAGAGACAGGATTTGTATGTATACTGTATGTATATCTTATAACCTAATTTGACTTCCAATAATTTGCGCAGGAAATGGGTCGCTAACCTATGTTAATTCCACCATGAGACCCCCCCCCCCCCCACACACACACACACACACAAAAAAAACGTATATTTGGATTCTGCTGCAAATCATTGTGTCATAGGTATGCTTTGTGTGCAGAAGACTGATAGCATATCTGACTAAATGATCTACAACAAATGCTAATGCAGGTGTGCATTAGATGCACACGCTGGACAGAAAAACCTCATCTAGATCAGGTCATTGGTACATGGATCAGAAATTAATTGTTTGGATTGGCTGAGAGTTAATGGATCTTTCATTTGGTCAAAACTGACTCACTGTGGTGTTTTGATTGGCAGACTCCTGTGGAGGATGTCCCTCTGGCAATCGCTCCCTTCCAGGGGCGGGTGTTGGTGGGGGTAGGAAAACTGCTGCGAATCTATGACCTGGGAAAGAGAAAGCTGCTACGCAAGTGTGAAAATAAGGTATGTTGGGGGCTTATTGGGCGTGGGTGGAGAACACTGGAAACACTGAGACATGTTCTATGAAGCAAGAACTCAGGAGGGTTTGGAACGTACCAAATCAGAGACTAGTCTGGGCCTGATGGGGATAGCTGCCTGATAGGCTGGCCTGTGTTTTCTGCCAATTAATGGCCTATCTATTTCTCTAGGGGATCAGTACATTCAAAAGCCATTGTTGTGGGGTTCTAAAATGTCAATATTTGTAGAATGACTTAAGTAAATGTCAGGTCTTGGGTCATAACCGTTCTGGGGAAACACAAGGGAGGGAAAACCTTAGTGGTTAGAGCAGTGTTTCCCTGCTCCAACACACCTGATTCTAATGAATGGGTGGTTATGAAGCTCAGCAGGAGCCTGATTAGTGCCCATTCATTTCAGTCAGGTGTGTTGGAGCATGGAAACATCTCAAACATGCAGTGTCATGGGTCCCGAGGACCAGGGTTCAGGGTTTTTCCTGGGTCAAAATGGGTCTTCGGTGCAAAAAAAAAAAGTGTGTTCTTTTTTTCTTCTTTTTTCTAATGTATTTATTCAAAGGTGAATAAATACATTGAAATAAATCTAATCTAATAGCTAATGTAATATTGCACAGTCGTCCTATTTCCCCTAAAGCAATGAAGTTAGGCTACTTAACCCTTGTGCTGCCTTCGGGTCACATGACCCAAAGGTTCATAACGAACCATCGTTGTGTTATCCCAATTTTACCCAATACAAAAACAAATAAAAAATTATTTTCTTTTAACCTTTGCAATGTGGGGGGTCTGAGACAGCCCAACGGTTAAAAGAAAATGCTTCACTTTGTTTTTGTATGCGGTAAAGTTGTTGCAATACGACGGTGGGTCACAATGACTGATGGGTCAGAATGACCCGAAGATAACACAAGGGTTAAAGACACCTTACACTCAAAGTATGTTCTAAATGGCAAAAATGCTGCCAATTAATAATTGACGTAACAACTTATTGTAAATGGTCAGTAGCCTAGCCAAGGTAGGCCACTCTGAAGCATGTACACTGCCTGCTTCATTTGATCTTGATAGGCTAAGCATTCTGTAGCAAATAATAACAATAAACCCACTTTTTATTAATTAAAACTACTTCAGCATAATAATGCACCTAAAATACAAACGTGAGCAAGGGCAGCAATCGCTATCGAATCAACAGACGTGCAATTTAGCTAGCAGGGGAAGAATACAAACAACGAAAATCACCAGTTAACTTGATTTAAATTTGCAAGAACTATAAACTTATACAATAACAGGCTTAAATGAACTGACAACATAAGTTATACGACTTACAGTTCTCAAGGACGCACACACGCAATCTCAACTGCGGTGTGAAGCGTGCGGTGTGAAGCGTGCGGTGTGAAGCGTGCGGTGTGAAGCGTGCGGTGTGAAGCGTGCGGTGTGAAGCGTGCGGTGTGAAGCGTGCGGTGTGAAGCGCGTGTCCGTGCTATTCTCCGACATGCACTCTAACAATCACTGCTGATAGACAGCCAAAAATTTTGTACAGCCTGATTTCTGATACCGTGGCAGCAGAAACTTTGCCATAGAGGAAACACTGCACTATATATTATCATTCCAGGTTAAGAATACCAATGGAGGCTGCGTTGGAAATCGTAAATCTAACTTTTGTCAGCATTTTGAGTGGAAATTTCATTTGCATTTGTACAGGTGTATTCGTGCACGTCGGGCTGGCCCTCGCAGCCGTTCTGTCCATTCGCGCACCTCACAGTTGCGTCTTGATCAGACAAGAAGACACGCTTATCAACTCGATTACTATTGATCAAAACAGAACGAGGGTTCAGCTTATGGTACTTGAAACATACTATTGAGAACCAATTCGCTGACATGCATTGCACGCGTGATGAACCCAGCTTTTATTTTTTTATCACACTTTTTTTTGCCTTTGGCGCTCAGGATTTGTCATTGGCGCTCAGGAAATGGCTTTGGCGCGCGCCAACATTTTCTCTATGCAGGAAAAACCCTGGGGTTGGGAAACAGTTATAGCAACATAATTGCCATTCACAAGGTTTTAAAACGAATTGGTTTCTTCAGAATCAGAATCAGAAAGGGATTTATTCGCCATGAAAGTTTGCACAGACAAGGAATTTGCTTTGGCAGGAAGGTGCATACAATAAACATATACCTAAAATTTAAATATGTGGACTAACTATACTAAGGGTACATAAACTAGCAGTACTAAGTGGGATAAATATAAGTTGCCGTAAATTACAATATAAAAATACAAAAATACAAATATTACAAAAAATACAAATGTACAAGATACCATGTTGTGGTGCAGTGCAAAAGCAGTGTGTTTTAAGCAATAAGTCATTCTTAAGGGTTTTCAAGGCTTTTCACATGGAAAGGCTAGTGTTGTTCATTCAATAACCCCAAATCGATGCAGATGTAGATGGTCTTATCTATTCTGTCAATGGGCATAGAGAGGTCAGAGAGATTATAGAGAGCTGTGACGGAGATTAGGGCTGTCTGGTGACTGCAGGGTAAACATTGGAGGGCTGCTGCATCAGATGTAGAAAGTGTGAGGTAGACATGTGGTATGTAGAACCAGTGTAGCTGGTTAACTCAGTGGCATTTAGCTTCCAGATCCTGGGGTTGTGCTGGAGCCCTCCAGCACAACGACCTGGGCAATGAGGGAAGGAGTTACACTTCTAACCGCAGACATACAAAAGTCTGCTTTATTATGGAGCCCTGTTGCATGTACAGACTAGCATTACCAAGGGCTGGTTTCCAGACTCAAGCATCCAGATTAAGAAGACGACCGTGCGTGTGCGTGCCTCCAGTATTGGACGACATATTTGACCAATCCCCCCCCCCCCCCCCTGCCCTGTCTTCTATCCACAGCACGTGCCCAACCTAGTGACTGGCATCCACACCATCGGGCAGCGTGTCATCGTGACCGATGTCCAAGAGAGCCTCTTCTGGGTCCGCTACAAGCGCAACGAGAACCAGCTGATCATCTTCGCTGACGACACCCACCCCCGCTGGGTGACCGCCGCCTGCCTGCTGGACTACGACACCATGGCCTCAGCCGACAAGTTCGGCAACATCAGCATTGTAAGTTGAAAAGTGTGCATGTGTGTTGGGGCGGTCAAATGGCCCTGGTCAGAATATACTGCTTTCTGCACACACAAAAACCTTAACATAAATGAATAGAAGGTAATGACTTGATATGACCTCCCCCCTCCTAGGTGCGTCTGCCCCCCAACACCAGTGACGATGTAGATGAGGACCCCACTGGGAACAAGGCCTTGTGGGATAGAGGTCTTCTGAATGGAGCCTCCCAGAAGGTACTATGTCCCCCCCCCCCCATGTGTCTGTCCATCTTTCTCTCTCCTTCTCTTTTTCTCTCCTGTATTTTGTCCTGTTAAATTAGAGTGTACTGAAGACGTACAAGCCGGGGGGGAAACTGACATGGCTGTCCGCACTCGTGTTTGTGTGCATGTGTGGTTTAGAGTGAACGTTCCGGACTCTGTTTATTTGTGGGCGTGTGTTTGAGTTTTCTTTGTCCGGTCTTTTAAGTTTCCTAATCCTCCCTGCATAGCATGCTACCAGCTCAGCCTGGTGTCTGGGTTAACAGCCTCTAGATGTTGAGGTAGACGCAACACGGAAAGTCCCCATGTGTACTTTCCTCCTGTCTAATTACTTTTGTGCAAAAGAGTGCATGTAAGCAATTTCTGTTTTTGTGTGGAGTTAGAATGTTCTGCTGTGTTTTATGTTTGTGTGGGTGGGTGTCTGACTTGTTTGTTTGAGGTAAGAGTTTCCAAATTTCACCTTGCCTCCTTTTCACCCTCTTCTCTCTTCACGTCTCTTTGCCTCCTTCCTTCTCGTCAGGCGGAGGTGATCATGAACTACCACATAGGAGAGACCGTCCTGTCCCTGCAGAAGACCACCCTGATCCCTGGGGGGTCCGAGTCCCTCGTCTACACCACCCTGTCTGGGGGCATAGGCATTTTGGTGCCCTTCACCTCACACGAGGTAACACACACACACACTCTGTCTCTCTCTCTCATTTTTCCATGCGCACACACACTTCCCTCTGTGGTGCTGAGACGTCCACCGTACAGTGTATGAACTGAAGCGTGACCCTCGTGTGTTCTGTCTCCAGGACCATGACTTTTTCCAGCACCTGGAGATGCACATGCGCTCCGAGTTCCCCCCGCTGTGCGGTCGAGACCACCTCAGCTTCCGCTCCTACTACTTCCCCGTCAAGGTGGGTTCAGCCAACCAATAGAAACACAGAAAAACTGACACATCCCAACGTGCTGCTGCTGAACACTTATTAAGTGTTCTCTAAAGCTCCATAGGGGCTCAGAGGCTATGACATGCCTGTATTCAATGGTGAACCCAGTGTGGTGAGCCTTGGAACAGTGCAAAGGCTGCACATATGCAGGTTAATAATTGTCGTTATTTAAGTTAATAATTGTTGTTAATATGTTGTATCAATACCATGTATATTTTGTGTTGTGTGTTCAGAATGTGATCGATGGAGACCTGTGTGAGCAGTTTAACTCCATGGACCCTCACAAGCAGAAGAGTGTGGCCGAGGAGCTCGACAGAACCCCGCCCGAGGTGTCCAAGAAGCTGGAGGACATCCGCACTCGATACGCCTTCTAGAGCACTCTGGGATGGACACCTAAAATCATACACACGTTTCACACACACACACAGGTTTTTCGGAAAACATACATCAACTTTGCTGTGAGAAGTCACACCTCCTCCTCCCCCCCCCCCCCCCCCCCCCCCCCCCCCGGTTAAAGTGACAAGATGATGGTGTGAGAGAAGCAATGACATCTTTCTCTGCAGCTTCCTGTCAGATTTTCTCACTGTCTCTGGACTGCTAGAGCCCCAATGGCACCCTGTATGCTCATCACACCTCAGTCCCTGTGACGTTCGGTAAACAGCTAAGTTGATGCTTAAGAGCGTGAGATTTTCTGTGGCTTAAATGATGTTCCACAGAAAGGAAATGTGTTTCAACTGCCTGTGTCTAGAGCAAGAGACATTTTTAAATGTGTGAGGTGAATAATAATGTTAGCTATGGGTGGGGATAGCCCACTACTTTCCTTGCATTGCCTATTTGCATCAACTGTTTTTATTTCCTTCCTTCTTGAGTATTTTGTACTCTGTGCCACGTGTAAAATGGAAATATTGTCATTTGGTATGAATCGATGTGATTTTCTAGCCTGGTCTTCTAACACCTGCTACAAGCTTTAAGTAAATGTGAGTTGGACAGGCCGTCTAACCATATGCAATAGTCTAAGCAGTGCTAGGTCTGTAGTGTGTGAACTGTGGTGTGCATCAGCAGAGGGTGGGGTGTTTTCGACCTTGTGGCTCTGTGCTGTCTGACCCTCCTCAATCCTGTAAAGTCCCAACCTCAGCCACGCTCACAGGACAGACCAGCCGCATTCCACCCGTGTCATGGGAAAAGAGCAGTTTTGTAAATAAAGTTTTTCTTTTTTACCTTGTACGGCTTTGCGACTCATGTTGGAACCTGAGTGGAACTCAACAGGTTGATCCATGTAGATGAAGCCTGCTGTAAAAGTATGTTTAAAAAAAATAATAATAATAATAATCCTTAGCTTCGCAATGCATGTCGGGAGGGGTAGCTGGTTAATTGGCGACAAGCGACTCATTTCTTCTTCTTGCCCTTGGCAGATATTAAGGATGTCACTGTTTGTGATCTAACCCTGCGCTTCAGAACAGCGCCATCCTGTTAATGAGCTTCCAGGACCAAACAAAGTGGCTGCTTGTGCCCGGCTCAACCAAAGTCCAGGGATATGTCTGATGGACCGTTAATTGGCTTCTTCTTCTATGCTTCCAGAAGGTTCACAGTAACGACCTAGGCCCTGCTGTCTTCAAGGACATGACTCATCTGTTGATTTCCGCATGCACATCACGAGAGCAGAGCAGGGACAAGTGATTGTTGTGGGATCTGATGTCATTCTTCTGACCTACTCTGACCCTGTGACAGTCAGATACACAGAATGCTCCAGCTGTGTGGCCTACAGAACATGAGCCATCTCTTCTTGGAGTGACAACTGTGCATGTGAAGACAGGACCGTTAAGGGTGTTCTCGTAGAGTCCGATGTTTAGTGACAGTCATTTTCAGACCTAGGTAGGCATGGAGGGAGAAAGATACGTTTTTTAAAGTCATGTCCTGAGGTTGTTTATTTGTATCTGTGTGACTGGTGTACCATGCCAGTGGTTTGTGGTTATTACATTGGTTGCCTTAGAAACAGTGGTATATGACCACAAGCATTGGCATCCTTAATGCCAACCACACTGACTTCCAGTGAGCAGGAAGTCCTTGACTGCTGTGGTGTGCATAGGAGATGACCATCTAGATATGCATGTTATAGGTAGTGGTTAAAGTATTATTTGACCTATGTTCAAAGTGGGATGGATGGCAAGTATTTTTTTGGCAGCCAGCGCTAACCCCTGGCCCTTCATAGAGTCCAACATCCCCTCCGGGATTTCCCATCGGATGTCACCCCCGGCCATGGTGTTGTGACGTGGTTTTGTTTTCCGGAATCCCCCTCCGTAACCCCATAAGAATGATTGTCATTAATGTGTTACCACAGGTGAAGTATTTTCCATTGCCCAGTTATTGTGATTACCTGTAAAATGTATCACCGGTCAGGTGGCTGAGCGGTTAGGGAATCGGACTAGTAATCAGAAGGTTGCAGGTTCGATTTCCCGGCCTCGTCATTTGACGTTGTGTACTTGGGAAAGGCACTTCACCCTACTTGCCTCGGGGAGAATGTCCCTGTACTTGCTGTAAGTCACTCTGGATAAGAGCGTCTGCTAAATGACTAAATGTAAATGCAATGTCGCCAGGTTCTAATGTAGCCTACGTCGCTTTGGGTGAAGTGTCATGAACGCAAAATTAATATGTTATGTTGATGTGCTGATTATACATATTGATCAAACCTAATCGTGCGAGGCGACAGGTTGGTTGTATCACATAACCAAACTCAATTGCAACACTGCAACGGGCAGCCGATCATATCACAAAAGAAATATGTATTCGCCATGCAGCTTCAAGTTCGAAAATTACATTTTGGTATACCGTCAGTGCCCCTGACCCGTGGCCTAACGAGAGCGCTGGCAAAGCACTAGTGCGATGTGTAGCTCACCTGTGGGGTCCGCTGAACTTTGTGGCGAACATAAGTCATAACATTTTCAAATTTGGTTTACAGTCGTGGCCTGTCTGGAGTTTTTTTGGAAGTAGTCGAATTACATATTTATATTCGAGTTGCAAACCCAGGCTATAGCCCACCAATTTGGCAACATAACATATTAGGAGCAAGGCTACGTCTAAAGTGAAAGTAAAATAGGGCTTTGGAACCATATCCGTGACATCACTGCCTTCTGCGCACCCTTCTACCATAGTCCCGCATTCGAGGACAGGCAAGGCTACAAGACTACAAAAGATCAGTTCTTCGATAGAGAAGCATCAGTTTTGCGTTGGTCTTGCCAGCTTGCATTAATTGTGCATTGTCACGTGGATTTCTTTTATTGATAGTGCGATTTAATTGTGTGTTGCCGTACCGGATTATCTATACAGGACACAGGTCGCGTGGGACATAAACTGTACCTAACTGAAACTTTAGGCTATGTCTGTGGGTGTGTGCGCAATGGCCATGTGTTTTGCGCCACCGTGCTAGGAGAAAGCAGACACTTTCCGCCCAGTCACCGAACAGCTTACGGACGTTACGACCCTCGATGGAGCTACAGGTGTGTGAATCTCAAAATGATGTCAGAATATGTGAGACTCAAATCTTAACTCTTGTTTATAATCTGAATTTTAATCTGGTTATGCTGCCACTGTGTATTTGCAATCTAAGGACTCAACAGTAGATTGTTGATTTTGTGTAGCTACAGTTTGGCCTATTTCTAATATAAAACCACTGATTATGGGGCATACAGGGATGTTATAGAAGTGTTAAGTAACAGCAGATGTACGCGCAGTTTGATTTAAAAGCCTAATTTTTGTTAGGATAATCATCGCCTAGTCCTCTACTTAGGGTCATTTAAATAGACCTATAGGCTACACAACTGTCTCAAAAACCAAGAGATGGTGGAAAATTGTGAAGTTTTACTTTTTTAATGTTTATAAAACGTCTGGATCTGGCCGGGTTATGCCAGTAGCAGCAATTTATTTATCAGATTAGCCTAATTGAAGTTATTCATTAGGCCTCAGCTATATTTTCCAAATGCATTTATGCAGTAGAACATCGGTAGGCATTTTTGTTACGAATGTGACTTCAGTTTTTAACTAAATTCTTATTTGCTCCGTAGTAATCATATCCAGAATAATAAAAGATTAGAAGAAAAGTGTAAATTGAAGAGGATAAGAAGAATATTTATCTGGTAAGTCACTCACGAGTTGGGTAAATGATGGTTCGGGTGGGAAGAAACTGTGCCAAACGGTTTTGATAAAAAATAATTTGCCTAGTAATGCAAGCATCAATCAAATCTTTCTGACCATGAATGCTGTATTGTACAGTACTTTTGGATTGTTGCCTCACAGAGCACATGGACATGAGCATGACTGTCTCTGCCTTTCTATCTCTCTATATTTCTGTCTGTCTTGTTTGTCTGTATTTTCCTGCAGGGGGACACAGGTCACAGAGAAAGAACCGTTTCCTGCTAGCAGCCTGTGTGTTCTCCTGTCAAGTGACAGTTCCTGTGACCAACCACAGAGGCCAGAGCACAGCATGATGGTACAGACGTCCCCCTGTGCCCTCCTCTTCTGGGGGCTGTTAGGTAAGAGCAGGCCTTGGGGGGGAGATTGGAAAGAGGGGTGCCTAAAAATAGGGGTCAGGGTCTGATGATGAGGCAGTGTCGTCTCACGCTGGTCTGGAAAGAGAAATGCTCACTGCCCCAGCTGTGGGCCGCTGTAAAGGATTGTGTTCCTCGACTTACATCTCTCCTTCTGGAGCTCCCTCCCTGGCTCCCAGGCGAGTGAGTCAGCAGCTCTGGGTGTGTGGCAGCAGGCTGGGGTAGTTGCCGTACCCACTTCTCCACTCCCGCCCGCCCGCCCATCAGCCCGCCCACCAGCCCTGATCTAAGAGGTTCCTTCAGCTGAGGAGTCACAGCTGTGTGTGGACAGCAATGGGATTCCAATAGAACATGTTCAGTCACTGTGCCACAGAAGTTTCCTAAGAATGGACAGATTGTGTCAAGAGTGTGTCGTGTCATTCTAAATCAGCCAATAGAGGGACTGTGTACTGTTAAAATATCCACCACAGTAACAGATTAATATCAATGGATCCAGTCTCTGGAGTTAGCATGATGGATGGTCACAATGTTCTGTAGTTTAAAATGCTCTTAGAACAAAGGCAAATTGCAATAAAGCTCATTAGTCCGATCTGAATTCCTTTTAGAGAGAGACAGAGAGATGCAACTGTATCTGTGGGGTAGTTTGAGATATTCTGCCTATGGCATGTTTCTGTTGAAATGAAAGTGAGATGTAGCTGTTTGTGAGTGTGTACTCAACCACATCCGTTTAGAAAGAGTGACAGAAGTATAGCTAGATAATAGCATCGGGACATCAGAAAGGACCTGAGAAAGAGAGAACGACTAAGAGGAAACGACCAAGAGAGTAAAAGTATGTTCGTCATGGCAATAAAGGAAGAAGAATTTTAAAAAGTGGAAACACGTCTGGAGGGCTATATACTGTAGATATTGTCTGTCGGCCCCTGTCTCTGCTGAGTGCGGCATTCCTCTGTCTGAAGTGGGTTCGATCGTGAGAGTAGGAGGTCAGAGAACACTGATACTTATGCAGCCCTCTGGGGACCAGGCCTGAACCACAGCCTCTAACCACAGCCTCCAAACACTGCTTCCAACCAGCCTGACATCTACTACTGACGGGCACTCAGGCCGATAGACAGCTGTGGATAGCCACCACCACCAAAGCCTTAAGGCTGTGTACAGTACAGTCACAGCTTAGCTACTTGGCTGCTCATGTCTTGTGTCGATCTGGGGCCCAACCGTAGGACCCAATTACAATGCTCCTTTCCCAGCAGAAGAGCATGAATGCTCTCCGGACCTCATCTGGCCGACTGAGGAATGGATTAGCTGCTGGCCAACCTAAATCAAATACAGATTACTCCGATGGAGTCTCTTAGGTTATTATGGAAATTAGACTGAGATTTTCTATGTACATAGATGAAGGTGTGTGTCATAATCTGTCTGAGCCAAGCCTCTCTGCTAGATGAGTTTGATACTTATCAAGATGAGTCTGATGGAAACAGCAGGCTACACACACACACACACACACACACTCAGAGGAGAAACATCTCTGTGGTATAATCCTCAACCCATACCATAATGCTGTCTCTGTTTGGCATCTGTTCCTAACTGCCAGTCTGGCCCATGCATGACTATTCAGGTATGACTGTGTCTGTGTCATCACGCATTATTCTTCAGTGTCTCCAAAACATCCTCACCGGTGGTCAGACGTTGTCACATCACAGGTTGTGTGTTGACAGCGTTGGCCATAGCCTGTATGCACACGGTGGTGCTGACATCCTTCTGGTAGAATCTCAGTCGTCTGTGTTACTCCCGCTGTCCCTGTTTTGTATACAGATATGACTTTCTATCGGATAGATTTAATGTGTTACGAACATGTCACCAAAAAAAGGTTTACATTTCAACAAACTGATAGTTCAACATGTGAACATTGCTGTGTGCCAATGTGTCAGGCGTCTAGTAAGTATACTTAGTTTTCATGCGTTTTCCGTCCGCTTTGGAAACGAGAAAGCAATGGATCATCGCTATGCAGAGGGTGAATTTCACCCCATATGGGATGAAAGAATGCCATGCCAAATATGCTACCAGGTAACTGTGTCTGGAAGTAAGCAAGCAGGCTCAGTTGAAATGCGGAAGTGGGCATGCATATAGACTATTCTAACTCAGCCATGATAACCAACAGCCTTTGTTGCGCCCGCTTTAGGGTGTGTGTGGGTACTGCCAGTCCTGATTGCCCCGTCGTCACCAACGCTGTGTACCTCACTGAGGACTCTGAATACCAACCTCACACAACGGCGGCGCTACATGGTAGGACAAAGACTTTTGAAAACACAGTAAACTTCCACATAATACAGCACATCTTGGTGTTTGACATGGAAATATATTCCCTTTCTAACAGAAATATAATTTTCCAATAAATTATACTATCCGGGTTCATTATGAGGAGGTCTTCAAACCTCGGAACATAACTCGACTGGTGAGTGCTCACAAGATGGTGCTTACATCTAAGTCACCTTTTGGATATTTGTATAGTGGTATATTCAATCTTTTCAATGTTCCTCTCCTCTCAGAAGTCACAAGTAGAAGGGTTAGAGGACAAAGACCTCCAGGAGGTGTGGCTGTTGGTGAACAAGGAAGTTCTCAAGCACATTCTCCGTGTCCTCCCTGAGCGTCACCCGTCGTATCGCTACACGTTTAGCCTGGAAGACCTTTTCCTGAAGGTGCAGCAGATGTTGCCCTCCCCTGATGAGGTAGGCCACTCAGGACAGACCCCCAGTGCACCTTGCTACCTTTTCACATCTTCCCACACTCATCTTCAGTAAGAGACATGCCTGATATATCAAACCCAGTGAAACTATTTGCTGCAGCACTCTGTAATTAAAATCTCTTCTCCTCACCTGACTTTCTATCTGTGATCATCCAAGCATTCTTTCATCCCACACATATTAGAGCCATTTCTCAGCCAATACATATTGAGAACACACCTGCACTTGTGGATGTTTGTGAATTTGTGTGGGCTTCATGTGGAGCCTTTAGTGACATTGCTTGTAAAAAAAAAAAGAAAAAAAAGGACTGAACAAACCAAGTTGAATTTTGTTTTATTTGTGATAGTGGGAGCCACCGGAACGTATCCAGGAGATATGTGACAGGATAAAGGACCCTGACTATCCTGGCTGGACATTCATCACACCCAAGTCTCTGCTGGACAACTTTTACCGCTCCATGCGCTGCCTGTTCTCCGACTGCTTCTCCATCCAGTACCCTGAGGAACCTAACTGTGAGAAAACAACACACACATACTGTACAGCCTAGCACCTATACACTATACAGTACTTCTATACATCTAGACCTTATCTTAAAAGAATTGATTGTTCAATCTACTTCAGGCTTTGTACTTTTTTTCTATGTCCCCACACTACAACTCTGTTCTCCTCCAAGTGTAGTTTTGTCATGAGCTGTTTTACTAAAAAGTCTATAGAAAGTGTATCGAAAAACATATTATACAACATCCATAGCTGAAATTCCACCCATGTGTCTACCTAGTCTTCCTGTAAATCCAGTACTTATCCAGGTTTATGTGTTAGTTGTTTTAGTTGATATATATCACTGTAATAAGGTCTCCTGCGACATGAAATCCAGTCTGTAATTATATGCCACAAGTGAAAGGAGGATGTAACAAGACACTGTGCATTTGTCTTGTATGACAAAGTCACTGGACTGATTTAGCTGTGTCAATCAGGGCACACACTGTTGCTGTGATCTTTCATGTGTGGTGGAACCAAGTGTATTAATTAACTTGGATGCAGTGTTCCTCAGGACTTCGCTGCTGGCTATTGGCTCTTAGTGTCCTGAAATAGCCCAGGCTCCTCTCTGTCCGATTCACATCTCAAACTCTAACCAACCTCAACCATCTACACAGAGCCCAGCGGATCACAGCTGTAGGATTATGGGTAAAAATTAACCCTGACGGACAGCCTATGCTGCTTAACAGTTTAGCTCGGTCCTCACTCTGGGCTGTCATCCCAAGGTGCTCCATTTCAACCACAACATGTGATACGGTCCAGAAACAGCACTGGTGTCAGACACATGCTTGTGAGTCTAGGTTAGGGTCAAGCGTTTACCATCCAAACTCATCAATCCACTGACCTGAATGTCATTTGAGTGAGTTGGAGCGAGTGTTCTCCGTTTTCCATGAACCATAACACACGCAGTGTATCAAGAGGGATATACGGAACTGTTAAGACAGACAAACACTGACACATTATCCTCTGTTGTTTCCATCTTTCAGATTGTAATGTTTCTCATTGGCTAAGGCACAAGAGCGAGCACCAGACATGAGGGGGGTGCTGTTACACTGTTCCTTGTCTCCAGTGCCTATGGTTCCCTCTAGTGACCGCGTAAGGGCTTATAACCGTTACCTCCACTTAACAATCAACCAGTACGCAGCATCATGTTCACCATCGTCTTTGTCCTCCTCACCATCATTCCTCGTATTGATGTTCCTCGCACTTCTCCAGAGACAAAGCTCTCACCTGTATTTATCATATGAAAGTCTGTCTTATCCAATGTACAGTCAGTGTATTTTCAAGGTGAATTCTTAATCAGCAATTTACTGCAGTTGGTTATTTGCTTAACAAGAGATAATTAATGACTTGCAGTCCTTTTATTTTTTTGGTCAACCAATGGTGTTTGCTATTCAGGGAACAATTGTTTTTCATGCTAATCTTGATCAAAGCAATGCAATTTTTATAGAAGTAAGCTTGTTTATGTTTTAAATGGGTACATATTTTGATGAAGCAGCAATGTGATCATGTGTTTTGACTCTTTGTTTTTAGAGCTTACATACATATATTGCACTGACTTGCTGGATAAGTTAGTGAATGAATGCCAAAACAGATTCCTGGGATAGGAGAGAGTTGAGCTTGAGCTCCATCACCCCTAAAGTTCGAGGATCTGAGAGATACTACACCTTGTCAGTAGTACGAGTTGGATTGTGGCTTAACATAAAATGGAATGTTTTTATACATGAGATTTAGATTGTTATAATATTGACGTTATTTATTTAGGCATATTATGTGTTATGCTTATTGTATATGACAAAATTCTAAAAAGTGTGTTACTGTTTACCAATTGTGTTCATTGTAATGCTTACCGTTACTGTCCGACATTATTGAACCTTAACCATGATCTTATGAGTGACGCATTGGTGTGTTTGTCAATTAATAAAAAGCATTGCGCAACGCTAAGCTGATGCATAAATAAGCAATATTGTGTGATACATTACATTTAGATTTATGCATTTAGCAGCTTTACATCTTCCTGAAGTGTTGCTGCGTTATACACATTTGATGATAATGGTTTCATTATCAAAGGTACAGGTTATTATGTAGTCCATTTGACATTTATGTGTTCATTTATACCAATTCAGGCCAAATTTGAGATTACCATTACTTCAGAGAGTTTCTACGAGGTATGCTATTCACAGCTTCTCAGACCACATACGCAGACTTCTGAAGACGGTTACATACTGCAAAACAAGTGACGTTTGTGCACAGGTGATTGTCAGGGAAGCGTATCTCTTTACCACTTGTCCCATGTTGCGTTCCGTAGTTCAAAATGTTTTCATTAGTCCTTCTGTACTCTGACGTTTGACACAGTAAAGTACATTTTGTTCGCCGATGGAACACACGTAACACTGAATTAGATTAGAGCTACAACTTCCAACAATGTCTTCTAACAACGGAATTCAGATCCCCACCCGCCTACCGTTGCTGTTGACCCACGAAGGCGTGCTTTTACCGGGCTCTACGATGCGAATAAGCGTGGACACCCCGAGAAACATGCAACTCGTAAAGAGCAGGTTGTTGAAGGGGACTTCATTGAAAAGCACCATCATAGGGGTGATCCCCAACACAAGAGACCCCGAAAACGACACCGAGAATCTACCATCTCTACACAGGTTATTATAGATACATGGAGAGTCGGTTCCCATACCCTTTAGTTTTTGACAGGGCAGTAGTTGTGATGTAACGCTAGCATGCTAACGTTGCAGTACAGTAGCTAGCTTAACAGTAAGTTAACTAACTATCCTCAGCTAGGTATCTAGTAGGATCATTTTAACTTAAAATGTCAAACAATGTTACTATTGTCAACGTGTTTTTACCTAGCTAATAAACATAAATACTGAATAATAAACATTGCAATTAATCTTACATAATTTGCAAATGTGCAAAAATGGTTTGTGACATGTAAAGTGTAAAATGAATATTTCAAGTTTTTTTTATATTGAGATACAGTATAAACCTTTCTACAGTCGTGGAAACTGCCAATTGTCAGTTATTCTAGAAAAGTTCACAGAATGGCAGGTCCACATATGGACTTTAACCCTGAATCCATAATTCATCTGGTCAACAATTCACTATGATTACTAACTGGCAACGTTATGAATCTGCTCCGTGCTTTCCTAGAATTAGGGAATGATAATTATAGAATTCACCTGCTTCATCGAAATTAATCCAGCCCTCCACTCATCCTCTCTCTCTGTTGATCTCTAATCTCTCTCCCCAGTATCGGGGTAGCGGGCATGGCGGTGCAGGTGGTGGGCAGTAATTGGCCAAAGCCCCACTACACCCTCCTGATTACTGGTGTGTGTCGCTTCCGCCTGGTGGGGCTCCTGAAGGAGCATCCCTTCCCAGTGGCAGAGGTGGAGCAGCTGGAGCTGTTGGAGCAGTACACCACCCCTGGAGGGGCCGCCGGGACGGGCGGGGCAGCAGGGGCCATCAGGGAGGACGGCGAGCTGAGAGACCTGTCTCAGATGTTCTACCAGGCTGCAGTGCAGGTGGGTGGGTGTGCTGGAGAAGGATTGTCATACATTAGGAATGATATTTGGTCTTTCTCAGTGCTTAGGTGTGCTTGACCTAGCATCCCCGTGAATACTCCTGGAGCTTGATTTAGGATTTAGAGTACACGTAATTCAGTCTTAGGTAAGAACTAAGTGTTAAAAGTCACCCCATCAAACTTGCAACACAAATACACTATAAAGTCATCTGTCAGTCTTTGATCCTAGTAGTAAAGTGTTGCTCAGGCTCAGCCACATGAGACCCTGCTGGTTAGGGCCTGTTTTCTACCCTTTATCCCCTGTCTCTGTGTATTAGGTCATGTTTACATATACCCAGCCATACTGTCTGTCTGCATCCTATCAACGGTGCTGTGTTCATGGCCCTGCCACTCTGTTTCACATGTCCTTGTGCCCTACTTCCTTTTCATTGGTTAGCTATTCAACCCAGCTCTCTGAAGTGTTGAAGTTCATAAACCTTGTGTCCTCTGTGCTGGTGTGCATGCATACATACCCTCAAACATGTACGTAAGCACACAGTAGCTTCTGGATATGTACATGCAGCTAGTGTATGAATGTTTTTGTGCATTTTCTGTTTTATAAGGTGTACAGACCTTTTCCCATCAAGAGGAAAAGGAATCAACTCTTCTGTGTGTGTTTCAGCTGGTGGGGATGTTGGACATGTCTGTGCCTGTGGTGGCCAAACTGAGGCGACTCTTGGACAGTCTTCCGAGAGAGACCCTTCCTGACATCCTGGCCTCCATGATACGCACCACCAACAAGGAGAAACTGCAGGTGCAGCTGTGTGTGGGTGTATGGGAGACCGGTAGAGAGACAGACAGAGAGTCCTATATTTTGGATTACTGTAACGTTGTTGTGTGTGTGGAAATAGCCTCACCTCAAAGTAATCTTTTTTTTATTTTATATCGGGTCCCTCTCTACACACACACACACACACACACTCAGGTCCTGGATGCGGTGGATCTGGAGGAGCGCTTTAAGAGGGCCCTGCCCATGCTGACCAGGCAGATCGAAGGGCTGAAACTGCTGCACAAAACCAGGAAAGTACGACCTGACGACAACAAGAGGGTAGGACATCCTGGCATCGTAATTCAAACCTTGACCTCTGGTGTCCCCTTTGGCCTCTGTGGAGACTAACAGAGACGTTTACTAGAAAGATCTGACCCTCTATTCAAACAGACATCAAGTCTGCATAACTTGAGTTATTCAAAAAAAAAAAATTAATGATTTTATTTTTTAATGATGTTAATTATTAATGTATAACTCAATTTTATTATGTATTTATGTTGTACTATTTGTATTGTAATATTTGCTTTGGATAAAAGCGTCTGCTAAATGAAAACAATTTTTAACCTTTCTTTTACTGCTTCCATACCTCTCTACCCCAGGTGTTGGCAGTGCGTAAGGGAGGAATGTTTCCAGGGCGACAGTTCTCTCTGGAAGAGGAGGGGGAGGAAGAGGATGCTGATGACACAGCTTCTCTAGAGAGGAAGGTGAAAGGAGCCAACATGCCAGAACCCGCCCTCAAAGTCTGTCTTAAAGAACTCAAGAGGTAGGTGTGTGTGTGTGCCTGTGTGTATGTATTATAGACATAGTGGCATCCTATGCTGTGTGATAATTCCCGCACTAATACTTCCTGTGTGCTGGCCTCCCCAGACTGAAGAAGATGCCCCAGTCGATGCCAGAGTCCGCCCTCACCCGTAACTACCTGGACCTGATGGTGGAGCTGCCCTGGAGTAAGCAGACCACAGGTACTACTGACAGAACAGGGAGTTCTGTCCCCCTGTTCAAGTCCACCTTCCTGCAGCGTGACACTACTGACCTCTGACACTTGAGGGCGCTGTCTGACACTGTTCTCTGTCTACCCTCTCTGCCACCAGAGGGAGCAGTTCACTGTACTGCGCTTAGCCCCCATCTAGAAGTGTTTGGGGAATTTGACTGTGGGTTTCTGTGGGATGTTAGCACCTCCATAACTATGGACAGCCAATAATAACTGTACTCTCTCCGCTCACCTTCCCTCCCCATCCCTTCCCCTCCTCTCCAGACTGCCTGGACATCCATGCTGCTCGTGTCCTATTGGACAACGACCATTACGCCATGGAGAAACTGAAGAGGCGTGTCCTGGAGTACCTGGCTGTGCGGCAGCTGAAGAGTAACCTCAAGGGCCCCATCTTGTGCTTCGTGGGGCCGCCGGGGGTGGGCAAGACCAGCGTGGGCCGCTCCGTGGCCCGGACCCTGGGGAGGGAGTTCCACCGCATCTCCCTGGGGGGGGTCTGTGACCAGTCTGACATCCGCGGCCACAGGTAAGTTCTAAACCGCCTGAAAAAATACCTTGGCTGTTAGTCACTACAAATGATTTTCCTTATGTAAACCATTAAGGGTTGATCCAAATCAAATCTAGGTCAACTGTCAGTTCAGGAAGATCAGGTCTGTCTGACACTAACATACACGTACACAAACACACACCCTTCTCCCTGGGTTTTTGGTAACATATATCAACATGAGAGGATCTCTGGGAGTTAGAACATGATGTCACTATTTTGATCTGCTGTCACTATGGAGATGAAGGGGAATGACAACATCACCATCAGGCTCAAGCAGGTCCCATGTGGGTCTCTTTGTTCAAACCTTACCAGCCACCACCGCCACACACACACACACACACACAGCTTTCTTCTTTCTCGTGTCCTTCCCTTCTCATTCCTCCCCCTTTCTTCTCATGTTCCCCTCTCTCTACCTCCCCCTCTCTTTCCCTCCCTGCCCCCCCCCCCCCCCCATTCCTCCTCCTTCCCTCGCTCCCCCTCCCCTCTCTATCCTTCCCTCTCTCTCTTAGGCGCACCTACGTGGGCAGCATGCCCGGACGCATCATCAACGGCCTGAAGACAGTGGGGGTCAACAATCCTGTGTTCCTATTGGACGAGGTGGACAAGCTGGGCAAGAGTCTGCAGGGAGACCCTGCAGCCGCTCTGCTGGAGGTGAGTCCCCCCGTATCCACTATGGCCATTAACCAGTAGGAGTTCTGGACCTGGATAATTACTACAGTCTATAATCCAGACTTTGTTTCTTTTGGTACTTCTCGATTCGATTCTTGGGGTCACGATTCGATTAAAAATCGATTCACTTTCTTTATTTTTATTTTATGAAAACAAACAACAAACAAAACGTATAAATAAAACTTATAAAAGGTACATTTATTAGACTCTTTTGAGCCTTTCCCAGTGGGACAGTTGGTTGAGGGGCAGTTCTATGGGCATATGTGAAGCCCTCTGTGACATGCTTGCGTGTAAAAAGGGCTATACAAATAAATTTGATTTGATTTGACAGTTGGGTACCTGGAAAGACAGTTGGGAGGGGATCTGGACAGTCGGGGAGTAGTGCTGCGGTTACAGGGATCTGGGCCCATGGATGTGTTTGGCACTACGCTCTGTGCTGGTTTTGAACCCAGGTTGTTGTTCTCAACCCACTACACCATGGGGTCCCCCTTCTATATACTTGGAACTAACATATATATTACTTAACTGATATCAGTTAAATGAATCTTCAATTGGTTTGAGCAAGATTAGAACCAGGGGTACTGTTTTTGGCAGTAGACTCGATGGTACACATGCTTACCCACTGAGCCACAGAGAGTTCCTGCAAAGTAACTTTCTACAAGACAGTTGCCCTTATGACACTACTAAATGCCAATTTATAATACAGAATATTCTGCCTCCAAATCATACTTACAAAACAAGTAAAAGTTTGCTGAAGGATTTCTCTGAACTCGTTCACGAAATACAGTGACGATAAGTAGACTTTTCTTGAATAGACTTATTTATTTCTGCAACACGGTTAAATATTAAACAGAAATGTACAGCCTCATAAATAAATGAATAAAATAATAAATAATTGAAAATCGATTTTTGACATTTCTGAATCGATGTGAATCGCTAGAAGACTGAATTGCAATTCATAAGTTAATCGATTCCCCCCCACCCAATAAACTACTACTACTACTATAAACCCTGTGTATGTCTTTAGGTACTATGATACCCTTGACTATGTTCTGATCTATAAACCCTGTGTCTAGGTACTGATCTATGATACCAGTGACTATGTTCTGATCTATAAACCCTGTGTCTATGTGTCTAGGTACTGATCTATGATACCCATGACTATGTTCTGATCTATAAACCTTGTGTCCATGTGTCTAGGTTCTGGACCCAGAACAGAACCACAGCTTCACCGACCACTACCTCAACGTACCTTTCGACCTCTCCCAGGTTCTGTTCATTGCCACGGCAAACACCACCACCACCATCCCCCCGGCTCTGCTGGACAGGATGGAGGTTCTGCAGGTGCCAGGTCAGAGGGCAGGGGTCAGGCGGGGCAGCAGACGGGGAACTGAGGATGTCTGTGATATTGATGAAGTTTAAATGGATGCAGCCTCGCTTATTCCCACATGAATAGGACATGTGATCGCGTAGACAGAGGCCACAAAGGAACTCTATGTAGATTGTGTGTGTGGATGGACCTACTGTATTTACGCACGTGCGTGTATTGATTTCCCCCCCCCCATGTGGTACGCTATCCTAGGCTACACCCAGGAGGAGAAGGTGGAGATCGCCCACCGTCACCTGATCCCTCACCAGCTGGAGCAGCATGGCCTCACCCCCCAGCAGCTCCAGATCCCCCAGGACACCACGCTGGAGATGACCAGCCGGTACGTCCAGACAGACGGAGGTCTTCTGATTATCTAAGGATTCTAAAGGCTAGCTGGGGTTAGACAGGGGCTTGAGAGGGGACGGGGGTTAGGATTACTCTGAGACTAGACAGGTTAACTGAGTTAACCCTCACACACACACATAAACAAACACACACATATACATGTTGACAAGCCCAAAACACAGACAAATTCATCCTGACAGACACGGAAATGCCCATTGACAGACACAGTTACAAACCAGATAGACTGTCAGACCATAAGACTGACTGGTATAGCATGTACATTACATAGTCCTTGGGTTCTGTGAGGGGTTTAGGTTAGTTAAGGTGTGCATTTGTGACATTGCTTGCAAAGGGCCACACAAATAGATTTGATACACCGTGAAATGAATTCATAGATAAATGATGTGTGTGTTTAGGTACACCCGTGAGGCAGGCGTGCGCTCCCTGGAGAGGAAGATCGGGGCGATCTGTCGAGCCGTGGCAGTGAAGGTCGCTGAGGGTCACGAGGTCATGAAGTCAGAAGCCTCGGTGGCTGAGGGAGCATCTCAGGGAGTGCAGGATGGAGGTAGGAGGACCTAAATGAGACCACCCCAGGAGTAGGACGCACACTGACCACGAAACCCACTCCATCCACACTCGCTCCCAAATCTGACTAGACCGCCAGGCTGCTGAACTGCCCCTAAACCTACCCCACCCTTTTGAATAGGATCAACACACACACCTACGCTCATCACAGACATACACATCATGTACTCTCCGTAAGCTGTGAGTCGATGGCGCCAGAAGACTGCTGACCTCTGCAGAGTGCTCGCTCACAAACATACAGGCACGCTTGAACACACACACACACGCAAATGCAAAAACACACACACACGCCATCCGCCTTCTGAATAAGAGGCCTTCTCAGGGGCTAAGCCCCCTGCCCCCCGCGCCCCCCCCCCCCCACACACACACACCCTCCTCCTCCCTCCCTGGGTGTCTGTGCAGCTGCTCTTGTGTAACAGGAGAAATGACCCGGCCAGTTAATACAGCCAGTCGTGGGGGGGGGGGAGTAGAGGAGGAGGAGGGAGGGAAGAGAACAGAGGGGTTTTATGGCCCTGCAGCAGTTTCCCTTTTGAAATAGGAAAAGACGCCCCGCAGCCCCAAGGCAACACGCACGCACGCACAAACTCTGCTGTCACCTCCTCTCCAGTCTTTAGTCAGCCTGCCCAGGCGGGAGCACATGAACCAGCTGAGCAGAGAAAGGGAGATGATGAAGAGAGTCATGAATAGAAGAGCAGATGAGGATGAAAGGAGAGACGATGCAGAGGCAGAAGGAGAAGTCTTTTAACTCCTCCTCTGGTCCTTTGTGCGTGTCTTTTTGTTGCCAGGTAACCGCAACATTGTCGGCAGACATAGTGGTACACATTGAAAAGAGGTGTGTGCTGGTGGTGTTGTTTGTGTGTGAAGACAAGGATGCGTGCTTGTTTGTGTGCATGTGTATTATGAGCTGATGCCCTAGAACTCCCAGTTGGTAACAGATGCCAAATGACTAGTTTGATGGATCACATCTGTTTGTCTGTCCTGCTCTGTCCTCCCTTCCTTCCTCTGTGTGTGTGTGTGTGTGTGTGTGTGTGTGTGCGCTTGTATGTGTTTGTGTGTTGTCAATGGCCAGTGTTGAATAGAACACAGGGGTCATTAGTAGTCACATCACATGATCAGTGGGCGGTCATTGGCATGTGCATAGGAGGTCTGGCGCGCCACAGTATATCCCACTCTGTGTCTCTCTTTCTCTCTCTTTTCCTTCTGTCCTCCACACACGCACTCAGACATCTGGATGCACATGCATGACATCTCTCTTCTTAAACGTGGCATTCGCTCTGTTGTTTCTGTGTGCTCAGACATGGCAGTGCCCCCGGAGATGCCCATAGTGATCGACCACATCGCCCTGAAGGACATTCTGGGGCCTCCCCTCTTTGACATGGAGGTGAGCTGGTCCCGCCACCGAAACGGCTTCTCGTACGTAGCCTTGAATAGTGGGTGTGCTACTCAGCCACATTGATGGTTGCTGTTATTGCGACGTCAGTACGGTCACGGAAGGTGGGGGTGGAGAGGGGAGAGGTGTTCCTGGTCTTTCTCAGTGGGAGGGGCAGGTGGTTGGGGGTAGGGGGGGGCTGTACTGTGGTCATGTTTGTACTGGTCCACGTGCGTCATTCTAACGTTGTGTTCCATTTCATGGCAGGTGTCTGAACGGCTGACCCTGCCGGGAGTGGCGATCGGTCTAGCTTGGACGCCGCTGGGCGGGGAGATCATGTTTGTGGAGGCCAGCCGCACGGAGGGAGAGGGGCAGCTGACTCTCACCGGCCAGCTGGGTGACGTCATGAAGGAGTCGGCCCAGCTCGCCATCAGCTGGCTACGCAGCAACGCCAAGACCTACCAGCTCACCAACAGTGAGAACGCTTACAAACAAACACACACGGGACGCAATTACATCCAGAAAACATTTTGATGTGTGTGTGTGTTCTGCAGTGGTGGGGGGTTCAGATCCTCTGGAGGGGACAGACATCCATCTGCATTTCCCAGCGGGCGCGGTCACTAAGGATGGCCCCTCCGCTGGCGTCACCATGGTAACGTGCCTAGCGTCTCTGTTCAGCGGCCGCCTGGTCAGGTCAGATGTTGCCATGACGGGAGAGATCACACTAAGAGGACTGGTGCTTCCGGTAAGGTGTACACAAACACACACACACTCAAGCTCTACCTAAAACAGTATGAGCTCATAGAGGATCTGTTATTTTTTACTCAACAGGTGGGCGGGATCAAGGACAAGGTCCTGGCAGCCCATAGGGCAGGGTTGAAACGTCTCATCATCCCCAAGCGCAATGACAAGGACCTGGAGGAGATCCCTGCCCACATCAGGGCGGAGCTTGACTTTGTGACTGCAGCCAATCTTGATGATGTCCTGAACGCTGCTTTCGATGGGGGGTTCCCTGTAGCCTCCCTGACACAACCACACCTGGTCAGCAAGCTGTGATAGGCTCCTCCACCCGTCCATCTGGTCAGCAAGCTGTGATAGGCTCCTCCACCCGTCCGAGTTGAGTTCATGGCCTTTTTAAGATGGCCTTTTTTTCAGATTTATAACCCGTTTTGCCTCTTGGTTTGGGGGTGGTCAAGGGGAGACGAGACGCAGTGTTCATATAGAATGCTGGATAAACTCTTCCTCTCAGCTTGGCCACTGTGCTCAGGACAGGGTTGCCGTGGCAACACAGGGCCCATCTTCCACCTCGAGCTTGGCAAAGCTCCAGGTTTACAGACTATAGCACAGACAGGGTCAGAGACAGTGCTGGAGTATGTCCACAAGAGGCAGATCAACTAAAATCTGCAGATCCAGTATCAATTGGATCAACTAGACGAAAAGACAAATTAACATTACTTATCTGTTTAACCAATCTGCCTATAGCGAGACAACTATGTGTGCATAATGACATGAGCGTGATTGCACATTTAGCATATTGTTAAGATGCAGCAATATTGTCTCTTAACTAGCTGTAATACAGTTGCTTCTGAAAGCATTGCTAATAGACAAAAATAAAGATGATTTCCTCAATTACTAATGGTGGTTTCCTCTACTGATAATAGATCCTCTACATCCGTCTCATCAAATGTGTGTATGTAGGAGGAGTGGGCACAGAGGAAGAACAGGGAGAAAAAATTGCGTGTTGAAAGATGAAATATTTCATGCTATCTGGCTGTCACAAGGCCTACCCGAGTGGACGAGATGGCTGGATTCAGACCTCAGGATGCTACAGCAGGATGGCTCACCACAGACGGAGTGATGACATGTCCATGGGGCATCTGGGATGGGAGCCCTCAGGAAGTAGGCTAGTCTGCTCCTAGCAACCCCACCCACCCCAAAGCTGTAACCCACAATAGGTGGGGACTAATGAGGTGGGTAAAGACTAGTCTGATCGCTGGAGACTGGTAGGTGTTTGTTCTCCACCGAGACACGTTGAGGTGAGGACGTTGGTGCATTTCCCAGCAAAGTGGGCATGACGCCAGACTCCCAGTGATGCCCTAGGGCTTCTGGGTAATGTCGTCAGGAGTGTTAGCATGAACATGGTGGGCGAGGGCTCAGCTGTGCCTGGGTCAACGAGGCCTCGCTCTCACTCCCTCTGAACTTGAAAACTAACAAATACACAGCTGTTACATCTTACTTCGTTGCCATCAACTCATCGAGCAGAGAAAATACAGGTTAAGAGATTGCACAAGGTATGAAAAAGATAGATTTATTTAATGACAAAATAAAACAGAACCAAAATAAAACTAAAGAGATGGGGACCAGCAACAGTACTATGGATCCACACAGGTGTTTGGCCTTGCTTCGCCCTCCCCTCACAACAAACAGAACAGACAAACAACAAGAAAACCAAACATACAAAAAGAAACTAAAACGTAAAATTCTGAGAACTTTTTTTTTTCTTTGTTTTTCTTTTTGTTATCTACAAACACTGAAGATTAGCCACAAGGGTACAACAGCCTTTTTCATTCATTAACGGTAATTACAAAAACAAAAACAAAAAAAAAGTATAATTATGATAATCTCCATTTAATAATAACAATAATATTTTAGCTTGTAGAAATAGTCCCCCCGTCTGTCCAGGTGTGAATTTCAGTGGTTGGAACTGTGACCGTTCTGTCAGGCTCGGTCTCAGCCCATGTGTCCATAATCACACACCCTGGAGCTGTTCTCTCATGTCCCCTCTTCCTGCCAGGGAGGACACTTAACAAGGACAACAAAATCAAATGAAACAACTTAAAACAATGACATAACTCAAAGAAAAGTTCGTTTCACTGACAACTGAAATGTCGGTTTATCCCCCCCCTCTCAAAAAATTCAAATAAAAAGAAATAAGTTTGCCATCCCCCTTCTCCCCTAATTTAGCCCGCCCCGCCAGTCCCAGTCTTCATCCGGGTCTCTGGTCCACCTTGCTCCTCCCAAGCCTGGCACCCTTCATGTTGCAGGATCTCCAGGGGGAGGTAGCCAGCTGAGCCCACCTGCAGAAGTGTCCCCTCTTCAGGTCACAGACCCTGGGCGGTTCCCAGTCATCCTGTAGAGCTTGACCAACGCTTTAGACAGAACCACTCCTAACCCTGGGGTCAAGTTCCACTAGAGAGGGTTCCCACTGCAGAAGATATCTGGTCAGTAGGTTCCACTGCAGAACATGGATCTCTAGATAGGAGTTCCACTGAAGAACAAGCATTCTTGCAAGAGGATTCCACAGCAGAACGCTGCGTCTGGTCAGAGGGTTCCCCGACAGAATGCGCTCTCTGGACAAAGGGCTTCACAACCTTTTTCCCCACTGAGGTAAAGCACCCTGGGATACCCACCCTCCCCTAAAACAGCTCCCATACAGTACAACTCCAGGATCCCTGTAGTGTCTGAAACGTCAGTATGGATGTGTGTATGTACGCGCACATGTTTGAGAGAGAGAGAGAGAGAACAGTATGAGGGAGTGTTTATTCGATTGGTGTGTGTCAGACAGAGAGGGAGACAGAAAGACAGTGAGTCTTTCAGAAAGACATGTCCAAATAAAAAGGAGTGTGTGGTGTGTGTGTGTGTGCCAGCTATATGGCTGCCCCCCCCCCCCCCCCCCCAGTCAATATGCAAGTCCTGGTAGCCTGTGCCTCAGCACATTGATATGGTAACATTAATACCCAGATTGCCGTTTTCCGCAAAAAGCTGGGCGATGGACGTGTCAAACACCAGACAGTCGCTGTTCATGATCGCCGTGGCGATGCCCTCGTGAATGGAGCGGGGCGTGGCCTCCCAGGTGAGCCGGCGGCGGTGGCCGTTGAGCTCCAGCCGGTAGGCGAAGTTCTCGGCCTGCTTGCGCGTGCCGATGAGCTGCACGATGGCGAAGAACTGCTGGTGGCCGTCGTACTTCTCCTGCTTCTCCAGGACCAGCATGAAGTGGAAGCCGAAGCAGCTCTGCATCATCACCCAGTCCACGGCGCCCGGCAGGTTGATGTCCGTGGCCAGGAACACGATGTCCTCGCCCTGCAGGGTGGTGATGGACTTGTGCTGGTGCATCAGGTGGGGCATGACGGCATCCAGGGAGCCCTGCCACTTGCACGAGGCGCCCGGGCACGGGCAGGAGTAGGGCCGGAACTCACACAGCTCCTCGTGCTCCGCCTTGTCCGTGTGGGGCAGCGTCACCTCGCAGCCGGACGAGGCGTACTTGCAGGGGAACAGGACCGAGTTAGCCACCTTCTCCATGGCCAGGTTGCGGATGGAGCCCAGCGGCCCTCGACAGGTGGGGCAGCAGGTGAGTTTGGGCCGGCAGTTGCTGCAGACCAGGTGGCCGCTCTGGCACTGCAGGATGGGGGGCAGCACATAGTCGAAGCAGACAGGGCACTCAAACAGGCTGGCCAGGTCGCTGTTGGAGGCCGTGGTGCCTGACAGGGTGGGCACACGCTGGGAGGGGGGGCACTTGGAGGTTCCTGTGGGCAGGGCGGTAGCGGTCTGGCGACTCATTTCTGATGGAGGGACAGAGAGAGACAGCTTAGAAGTATGAAGAGGTGTGTATGACAGACAAAGACACTACCTCTCTCCCACACACACACAAACAGAACATACAGCATTATCAAGCATCATTTGAATTTGATGCATTCACTTAGCAGACGCTTTGATCCAAAACTGAGATTGGAAACTGGGACCTTTTGATCTGCATGCAAATGCTATACCACTGAGCTATACACATCCCCCATGGTTGAATAACTGGCTGACTAAAGCTAGGGAGCATTGCGAGCTGGCAGGGGGCTAGAGGATACCCAGTATAGCAACCATGTGGGTAGGAGGAAGGCAGATCCAGATAGAAATGGTCATCTAGCACCATCCCCCTCCCGTCTAGACCACCAGAACATGTGATGCAGCACAGTGGTGCATGTCGCCTTGTGGAGGGGATGTGTGCTTGTTTCACGTGTCGCTGTTGACAACTGACACTGCTGGACCTCTCCTACTCAGGACTGCAGATAGCGAGGGCTGTCTACGGCATACAGACCGACCGTTCTGTCGAAGAATTAGGTCCAGCACAGACACACACATTCTTAACACGCATAAACACACACACAGAGCTTGGATGGAAAGTCTATTTTTGGCCCAAGGGGAGAACAGAAGTACAGAGATTTTCATGGCAGTAGAAAGAACTGCCCAGACAGTAAAGTAAACTCAGATGTGTGTCGCTTCCCGTCCTGCCCTGCGTTGCTGTGGTAACTGGGCCGGTGCTTGGGCTGAGGGAAGGGAGGGGTGGCACAGGATCGCTCGTGGAGCAGATGAGGACCGCAGGGCTCTGGATGTATGGATGTTCTCTCCCTGGAACTGGTTGGTGCCGTCTAGTGTCTGTGACCCCACCCCCGCTGGCACAGATGCTGTTTCGATACAAGCACCGCACGTGTGTGAAGGTGAAAGAGAAGCAGTAGCAGGACTGTATTGTAGGTGTCAGGGAGATGGACTGTAAACACATGTGCTGAGATAAAGCTCTGGCCATCATCTGCTGAGATAAAGCTCTGGCTATTTATAGTATTTTCAGCCAGTCAAGCACAGTCAGTCAGTCAGCCAAACCAGCACAGATTGTCCACACCATCCACCCGCCAACCTAGCTTGCCAAACTGCTCTCGTCATCCAACCACCGCAGCCGGCCAGCAGTGTGCCGACTGTAAACCAGTCTGCTTGCAGTGACCAATCAAAATTAGCACTGACGCGTCAGTGCTTGTGCTAGCATGCTGTACGGATAAGTAAACAACTTGCCTACTGTACACACATTGCTTGACCTACTGGCCTGAGGGGCTATGAGTGGTAAGGCTAACACCCACACGACACGCAGGGCTAAATCGAACAGGGCTAAATCTAGAGCAGGACAACGTGAAGATTAGAAGGCAGCCCGGTGACATAGCTAAGGTGCAATCTACTCCAGCTGCAGAGTGTGATTGGGCTTTTGTCTGCAAGCAGAAACAGACTGCAGTGGTGGTAGTAACATTATCTACTTCAAGGAGTGTGTGTGTGTGTGTGTGTGTGTGTGTGTGTGTGTGTTAGAGGAAAGGGTTTCAGCAGAGAGAAACACACATGGCCAGGCCCATGTGTAGACAGACCATGGCTCTGCTGCAGAACAGGCTCTGGGGGTTGGGCAGGCAGGCAAGTCCTGCTCGGCTCAGTCAGTGGAAACTCTGGAACTGGGCACACCTTCATTCAGGAAACAGGGTGCAGAGCTGGTCCAGCAACCGCCTCAAACCTACCAGCAGCCAGCACCATTACTAACTCACACAGCATACAGATTTCTATAGAACCCATCCCAGGGACAAGGATCCAGTTCACAGAAGGTTTAGAGCAGGCTAGGCTGTTAGCTATAAGACCTCCAGATGGACATAGGGTTATTACTAGGATAGCTGAGAATAAAGCTTTTTCTCTATACCACCCACCCATCAATCTTTTATGTTCTCTTCAAAACATCTGTCCAGTTAAAACGCAGGGAACACCAATATAAAAATTACCCTGATGCCCATTTGTTTATTGAAATTTCCACCAATAACAAATTCAACAGCCACTATGCACTTATATTTTTCAGTGATGACACTATGGTTAATGATACATTATGGATGCCTAGCTCCTGACCTGCTTGCTCTGTTATGGAAACACAGACAAAACTACACGGACAAACAGACATTCGAACAGGCAGCAAACATAGACGTAGCTTACCTTCGTCCATAAGATTCCCCAATAAGGCTGTCTTCTTCTCTTGAAATATGGGGACCTCTGAAATGAGAGGAAGTGGGAAAGAAAGACAAACACAAAAGGAATCATAATCATGCAGTGAGAAGAATAACGTATAGATCCTTACCCCTCTACACCTACCACCACATATCATGAATTAACACGAAGATTGTGATGATGCAAATTGAGACGACATTAAAGTTCTTGATATCAAGAAATAGAATATTAGTAAGAAATAGAAGATTACTAAAGGGGCAGAAACGACACCAGCGGTCACAACTAGTTTGGTGTTTCAAGGGTTGTTTTAAAGAAAAGCAAAATGTCTCCAGTTTTATCTGAAACAGTGTAATTAGCAGATGCTGGTGGAATTTCTCAAAGCTCATAGGTGTCAACATATCGGCTGAAAATGATGCAACATACACAAGCAAGCAGGCAACAACTAAAATATCCATAAAAACTTTAGAAATACCACAATATGCAGGCTTTCTGAGTGGGCACAGGGTGGAGAGCCATCTAGAAAGTTACTGAATGTCTTGTCTGGTGAAACAGAGCTTGTTAGAACATCAACTTGCAAATATCCACATTAGCATCCAATAGCACCAATTGCTTAACCACTTCAAATACACACAAGAGTGGGACACCACACCTAGTAATATCACGTGGCTCATTGTGACTGACATTATTTCTCTTTTCTATTCACTGGAACACTTGTCAGACTAAAGGGCAAACAGGCCCAATGAGAGAAGAGCAAGTGAACGGCAGGCCAGGGACTCCCTCAAGCACTGGTAAGAAGGATAGAATTACCTCACTGCCACAGGGCCAATGAGTCACCCTGCAGGAGCTCCTGCTGCTAAGAGAGAAACAGCTGTCACTTTCTGGGGGTGACCGGCTTCTATTCATTGGGCATGTGCAGCTGCCAGCGAGCCACGGAGCGACAAAAGGACAAGCTGCCAGCTAGCTACTCTGGTGAAGCAGTCACAGTTCTCACTTATAAAAACGGAGCCAAAACAAGCCCATGGAGTGGGTAATCTATGGTGCATTGTTTACAGCAACAACCAGACAAGGCCAGGGCGCTGAAATGAAACACTGGCAATCTTGCATCGTGTAAATAAAACACGCACAAACAATAACACATGGTAGTACAAGTCTCAGGATAGTAGACAGCTGACACTAGAAATAGGCTAATAAAGAACAACAATCGTCAATAGCACCAATAAAACGAGAACCGTTTTACAAAACGCCCATACAACGTTTCATATTCAAGTGGATAGATGGAGACACAAAAATGAACAAATACTGCTGCCTAATACGGAACTTTGAGGGCTGAAAAGCTCCGGGTTTAGATAATCTTTCCCTGTTTTGGGATAGCCATCTCGCTTACCCTCCCCGCCATCTTGACAACATTACAACTTGGGGTTTCGTTCCAGACTGTCTACACTACACATTGCGGACGCACTGAGTTCAACGTTTCCGAACACCATTCCAGTTCAACAACATAAAATCTGCAAGAGAACATTATTATAGATCCATCACCGACATACAAACCATCGTAAGGTCCAGAGTGTGATAGGTCCTACACAGACAGGCTTTTTGCAATCGAACCATCTTTGACAAAGTGCTGTGTTGATGTTGACCGATGTCCACATACTGTACTTTTACACAGGGTCAGAAAATCATCAATAACCATATACTTATCGACATTTATGAATAGCTAAATAACATAAGCCAACTGCCTGTCGCCCCTGCAGTTAACAACATAGTCGCGTTAACGTTACATATCAAGTTCAAAGCCTATTCGGTTAGAGTAACCTTGTTCGACGGGGACTGCTTGGGCTAAACACTGAACTGCAAGTCTAAAATAGCTATAAATGTTAGCTAGACTAGACAAGTAGCCCTCTACTCTAGCTCTGTCTAGACTTACGCCAGCTGTTCTGATGAGCAGGTACAGTACAGTAGAACGGTCGAACCCCTGTAAAAAAGGTTTTGCTAGCGCGTTAGCGAGAGAGAGTGATACGACCGCTCACTAACGTCAATTCATCGTATAGCAAATCAGTTGTTATCTAGCTAAGCTAAATAAACGTTAGGCTGACATAATCAGTTAGCTAGCCAACACAGCGCTGGCACCGCTGACTGATACAATGGAAAACTGGCTGTCCAATCGATAACATTTAGCTAGATAGCTGTAAGCCAGTCTACGCTTGTTGCAAACTAGCAAGTATTGTAGGCTAGCTAGGATTATACTACAGTACTGTACTAGTACAACAAGCTTGCATCGACGGCGACTACTGTACAGTAGCTAGCAACAGAATAAATCAAAAAGCTACAAATACTGTACAGGTGTGATAATCGTCCCTAGCGTAAACCAAAATGTAAACAAATACATGTAGCTTGCTAGGATATTTCCTTGTCTGGCAAGAGAAGGCCTACAGCTAGACTAGATGGCTTGCAAAGATAGAAAAGCTAGCCTAGCTAGAGAGCTTGCTAACGACATTGCAACTCCGGTGTAGCCTAGCTACAGGGCTGTATACAGGGCCTTCGCCCGATCGCGCTACACAGTACTCAGTAGGTGGCTGGCTAGCTACCTAGGTTAGGCTAGCCTGTGCCGTAGTCCTTGTTGTTTTTCGAAGAAATACAACAAATAAATCCACACAAGCCAGTCCTTACCTTTATAGGAAATATCCTTTAAAAGTATTTGCAGCTAGCTAACTAGCTTTCGAGAAGTAATCCACAAGGGATCCCTCTTCACCGTCCTTCACTCGTTAGCTCGGTGTTTCCACATTCGCGCTGCTGTACTGCACAGCAAAAGCTAGACGCCTGTTTTTAAGCACTCGCCGGTCTCGGTGCCGCGCACAGTTGTTGAGGTTGATGGAAGAGCGCGCTTTGCACAAATGCAATAATTGTGGGATTACAGAAACGCATAAAACAATGGGACTAGAAAATGTAATATATGTTGTAAAGTGCTGAGATGCTGAGATCTTTAACTATCGTTTGCAGTTTTGCACTGTCTGCAATTTAAGAGTTTGTACATTGAATTATTTATTATTCAGGGACCCTGTCTAGGATTAACGAAACGATACCTTTACTTGCCATGTGCTTCTGCTTGGATACTATTACAAGCCGGGATCATCAATGAGAAAGACTGCATTGCATAAAGTCACGTGTGTGTCTGTATGTCTGTCTGTATGTATGTGTGTGTGTGTGTGTGTGTGTGTGTGTGTGTGTGTGTGTGTGTGTGTGTGTTGTGAAAGTTGCTGCAAGGCTGAGTGTAGATGCAAAGTAGACTCGATTTCTAGAGAAGCTTTCAGATGATCTGATCTAATAGTATTCACAGGTAGGCATTTCAGGAGCCAACATGATTTTCAGAATACAACAGGATCAGACAAAATGTATTTAAAATAAAATATTGACCGACACAATTCTTCCAGCTGAAGATACCAACTTTTCCTCCGACATTATGACCGTCATTTATTTCTGCAGGTGCATAAAACCACTAAAACAAAGGCATGTTGTTACAAATGTGTATTACAGGATTAAGCTGTCATGTAGTATCGCTTTCTCCAGGGTCACCTTTCAGGTTTCCAGCAGGGGTTTTCCCCAGAGCTGGATAGGATAGTCTGGCAGAGAAGTGCACTGAAGGGTGGGGGAGGGGCTAGCCAAGCAGCAGGGGATTATAGCACTGGTTATGTAAGCACATTGTACACCAGTACCCCGGGAGAGAGGGAGGGAGAGAGAAACGGGGAGAGTGTGGGACAGGGAATAATAGAGTAGGGTGGAGGACAAAGAAAGGGAGATACAGGGCCACAGAAGGTGGAAGGTGGGAAGGGGGAGAGATAGGGCAAGAAGGCTAGGGAAGTTCATGGAAGTAAGTGCAAGAGAAGAAAAGAGATGGACATGAAAAAGCTGATGAAAAACAGATTGCCGATTGGGTGAGAAAGAGAGGCAAAAGAGGAAAAAGAGACAGAAAGAGAAAACGAGAGAAGAGAGGGGGTCTGTTGTGGAATAAGAGAGGCAGGGGAGGGGGTATTGTGGGGAGAGCAGAACCCCAGAGAATGTTGAGCTGTTCCGGAATGTTGATGGAATTTGAACATTCCTCACTGCACAGAACAACATGCCGGGAACAAAAAGGAGAAGCAGAGAATGGGGAGACAGAGAGGGAAACGGGATCTTTCTCCTCAGGGATATTCCCAATACAAAGTTGTTTGACAATAAAAATAAGTAATAATAAATGTTATTCATTGTGCACCCTTCATTGTTGAAGCAATCTGAGGGCGCTAAATATAAGATTCTGATCCCAGTTGTTTGAGGGAATCTTTAGACTATGTCTTCAGAAGCACCAACACTGCAATAGTTACAGTTCCATCATGCTGTCGTCAACATGGCACTAAAGATCTGCAGCACTAGGTGTATGGATTGACCTGCAGTGTTCAGCAACAAAGTTCACCCCATCCACAAGTCACTATTGTAAGAATTCATATGGCCTTTTCCAGAGGTCTGTATTGGTCTCTATTTTCTCCAGGTCAGTTGGTAAGAGACATCTCTGCACACGTTTGCTTAATGACCCAGGTTGCAGGTAATCAACTAATTTACATTTGGCTTACAATGGCTCCAACATTACATGTTGGAGCCATTTCATTGGTTCTCTGGAGGTATTTGAGCAGTGATATTTTTGCAAAACAGTATTCCATTTACCTGGTCCTTTTATTTGTATTTTCATGGAGAATTTGAATAAGCATGCCCTCTATGCTCCTTTTAGGAGAATAGGCAGAACATAGGGAACATTGAAACAGTGGGAGCATGGAAAATGTTTGGTGGAACCGATTGGCAGACCATTTTTGAACTACCACCGCATCACGGCACAATTTGACACACAGTACACTACAACACATCACTTGGAACTTTATGAATATGGACTCTTTGGAGTGACTGTTAATCAGACTATCCTTCAATCAACGGATGATGTGAGTGCAATTACGAAACCTTCCTGTCTACTGGTGTACCACAGCTTGGGGATCAGGGCTTTCTTGGAAATGTCTGGAAGGACACTACATACCCCATTCGCTCAAAACAGGAAGTACCATTCATTACCCTCTCAACCAAGTAGAATTGTCTATGACTTCTGAAGATACAATCTGTTTCCTTCCTCAGGTCCTGTCCATCCATCAAGTCTCAGTGTGTCCCTTCTTCATTACAAACATTCACTGACACCTCTGAATGCATGGGCATTATTGAGGCTGTATCTCTGGTGTGTGGTGACAGTGGAGCAAAGTCAGTTGTATGTTAAGTAAAAACAAAGGGAAGGGTCTTGTCTATGACAAACACATGGTTTTTATTGACGTGAACCAGCCAGCGGAAATATGTACACCCTGTCAGTCAGACAGTGAGTCAGTCAGTCAGCAGACTGTGAGATACCCACAATTCAACTGTACACCATTCAATCTCCACCTCTGAGAAACCTGGAAAGAAAAGCCATGTAAACCATACAGTCATCACATCCATTTGATCATAAAATTAAGAGAAAAGAGACACTATTTTGTGACAGAGGGGCAGGATCTAAATACTTTAAAGTGTTCCCACACACATCCCATTGTTTATACTGAATGTAAACGGATTAAATATCACACGACAGGTTTTAGTGCAGTGAACACCTGCTAGGCATCCACTTTCACGTATTGAAATCAGTCATATACGTGCAAAAGAAAGACAGGAAATGGGAGGTAAGATAACCACTGTAGACTATTAAGATGCACCCAAAACTGAAACGTGACCTCACTCATTTACCAGACTGATACACATCTCCAAAAAGAGAATGAATTATACAGCAAGGATACAGCACAGTGACTTCTCATCACCAGAGAGCAATATACAAATCTGTATGTCTGCGATAATTGTACAGTTTATTTGTCTCTGTGTGATACATAGCAAAAACAACTAAGAAATCTGCCCCATATACACTCTCCGGCAACTTCATTAGGTACACTAGTTCAACTGCGCATTAACGCAAACATCTAATCAAATTGGTCTGGTGGCGATGATGGCTACAGTAGATCAGCGGTTTCTTAAACACTCAAGCCAGTACATTTCGCACCAACACCAATAGCCACGCTCAAAGTAATTTATATCACCTTTCTTCCTCATTCTGATTCTTGGTTTGAACTCCAGCAGATCATCTTGACCAAGCCTGATCGTCAGACAAATTCGCAAAAGCAATGAGTTTGACATTGAGTTAACCTAATTCTCCATTTCCAAATAAAGGGGCATTATCAACAGGTGCAGAGGAGACTAAAATGCCTCTTGAAGGATAAAATTGGATACATAAAACCAATCAGAGCAAAAAAATGTTATATTGGTTGTTTACAAAAATACCTAAACGGCGATTCTCTGTGCAGTTTAATTGTATTAAATAGCCTAAATGAAGGCAGTTCTGAAGCCGAAAGGGGGTCCAATCAATCACGCTGTGTCGGGTTAGAGTAGCTTGGTTTATACTGCCCTCTAGTGGCCATGCTGGTTCAATTGACCAACCATGAGTTGGCTGTTTATGCCGTATGTGCATAAAAGAGAGATTGCATTGCACAAGAGACAGTACAAATTGTTCCAGCAGCTAGTTGAGTAACAATGGATAGTTAGGTCTTGGCATTTTTAAATTGGACTGAATCACTGGGGAGTCTCAAGGGCTGTCAGGCAGCAGAGGACACACTCAACATTAGGTCAACTCCATAGTAATGTACTATGACAAATCAGTGTACAAAATAATCTGGAATCCAACACAATCAATAGATAATCCCACTTTAAAGTCTTAGTGTACTTGAAATACTGTGTGTATGTGCTATAGCTAGTAGAGAATGTTGTGTAACTGTTGGTAAATGTGTACATTTCACACACTGGAATAAAAAGGCAGGCAGGTAATAACAAAGTCATGTATATCCATCATGCACAACAAATACCCCTATACAGACTGATGTGATTGTTCACCAAAAATAACATATTTGAACAATGGCCAAAAACCTTCACAGTATTTACAAAAAACCCAAACCATTGAATAAAAACTGTAAATATAATACAACAAGAAAGCCAAGGGAATTTCCTTTAGCAACAGGCATTTCCATCAGAAAATTTAGAGACTTTGTGCACAGCTAATTAGAGGGGAAATGATTATCTTCATCAAAAAACAAGTGCATATCAAATGTGCCCTCTGGACAGCTTGTGGTCTTCCGAGGTCAAGCAATATATATTTTTTCTCAATATGCCAAATAAAGTGAGACCTGTGAGAAGTGCAGTTTGTGCTTGTGGCTGATAATGTTCAATTCACACTAGTGTTGATCTTTAGGGAATAGGATAAAGGAGGATCTGAGAGCGTGAATGATTCCTTCTAAACAAAGTAATTGAACGGATGCCTCTTATTTTGTCTTTAATCAAAAACAACAAAAACTCCAAAAAGCACAATGTCCTCTCCCTTTGTCTCTTTTGTCGATTAACAGCCATCCGTGTGTGTGTGTGCGTCACTTCATCCCAGCAGCAGTCCCGACAGTGCGTTCAAGTCCCTCATGTAAGGGTTGTCTGTTAGGATTCTGTCGATGCGTTGCTTCTGGTCAGGGAAGATGTCATACAGCTTCCTCTTCAGCTCCATGGTCTCCCCCGGGGAGCGCTGGGGCGGGGGGGAGGACGACGATCGAGGAGGATGCCAGCCGGGGGGCCCGGAGTGGGGCCAGTGGGGGTGGTCCCGAGGCTGGGGGGTGGACGGGGGATAGGAGACCGAGTGGTGGGAGGGAGGTTGCGTCTCAGGAGTCGCTGGGGGACGAGGGGAAGACTGGACGGCTTGGACGTAGACCGGGGGGACGGGCCGGAAGTCTGGCCGATGAGGAGGGGGTGTCACAGGACTCCTCCTGAGACCATGTGGAAGAGAAGGAGAAGGATTAGGCGAGAGGGGGAGAGAGAGAGGCATGGTTCATTACTGGTGTCAATAATACAGTTTTTTTTTTCTAGAATTTCACTTGAATAAGCGGCAGCAGAACAGCGGCAGCAGAACAGCGGCAGCTGTCTGAAGGACCAGTGGATCTCAGAGCGAGCCAGAACAAGAGGCTAACTGCTCATCCAGACAAATTGTGGCCAAAGTTGCTTTGTGCATTCTCTCATTTGTGAACAGAATCCAACAAACAGAAGCAGATGGGAACTGAGAGATATCCTACTCTCAAGATATAAAAGAGTTCATCTACAGTTCATCTTTCCTGCCATTTGGGAAGCCCTGCCCTACCTGTTGTCCTTGCGTAGGAAGACCTCCAGGTGAGGTCCATGCTTGCCCAGGGGGTCGTCAGGGATCATGAAGATGTCTTCAACAAAGGTGAACTGCAGCAGCCTAGAGACACCGGACACAGGTCAGAGACATAGGGACAGAAATATTGGGACAGAGGTATTGGCACAGGACACAGAGACAGGGTCAGAGACACGAGGAAAGTCATAGGGTCAAAGACATAGAGAGGACACAGGGACAAAGACACAGGAACAGAGACACAGGGGGCAGAGACACAGAGAGGGGTGCACAGCATTTAGAGACACAGGCGAGGGCCAGGACAGGAGTCAAAGGGTAAAGGCTTGTTAAAAGAACCCATCCAGTCACACTTACCTTTCAGCATGATTAAAGCTACTGGAACACACTACAAGTGGACTAAAGTACCAAATCATCTAATAAGGCAAGTAGAAAATAGCCAGGGTATTTATCTTTAGTGGGTGGGACTGGTTTATCAGACGTGTATCCTGGAGGAAGCTGACCCAATCACCTTGTCTGGATGATCCTCCTCCATGCCTCTGAGGTGTTGACAAAGTCCCGCAGGTTGTCATTGGTTACGATGACCCCGCCCGTCTTCTCTGCCAGGTGCAGAAGGAACCTGCAGGCCCAAGAAGCAAGACGAGTTGGTCACCAATCAGAATCCGCTTTATTACCAAGCAGGTGTTCACATAAAAGAATCATTGACGAATAGTATGTTGGAGCCATTTCATTGGCTGTACACAGCATTTTTCCTGTAGGTATTATGTACGTAGCCATAGCTTTTATGTAAGGTCTATTTATGCATTTGTTGATATACTGTATACAGTGGAAGTAGGTAAAACTGTCTGCCATTTCTGCGTCATTGAGTTTGAGGTGGCAGTATAAAATGTGAGTATAGGCTACTTCTTTTAAGGGGGTAGAGACAAAGTGTGTGTGTGTGTGTACCTGTCATCATGGGAGGAGATTCTCTGACCACAAACCTCTCTGGAGGGGGTGAATGACAGTAGTCTGAGGTCCTCCAACTGGTTTAGGAAGTGTTGCTCTGCAGGAAAGACGGCACTGGAGTTAGCAACCAGACACATAGCGTCTCTCACACACATGCGCGCACACACACACCCAGCGATCAGCTGACCTGTGGTGCAGCGGTCCTTCTTCTGCCGCCATTGGGGGACAAAGACGGTGATCTCTCGGTGGCCCCGCCTCCAGAATGCCTCCACGGCGATGGCGATGCCTCGGCAGGAGAAAAACCGGTGGAGGCCATGGCTGCACAACAGGAAGTAGACAACGCAGGAAGTCAACGACAAGCGTTCTCGTTGAACCTTTGGTCATGAGACTGGCAGGAAAGATGGCTCAGGGGACGCTTGTTGTTGATGACGATGATAAACACGAGTTCAAACCATGACTGCTCCGGACCAGAGAGGAGCCAGTCTCAACTGCTGCTCCCTCCTGACTGTGAACCCTCGCATGGTCTCTCTTATCACGGTCTCTCTTATCACGGCTTCACCCAACCTGATGCAGGTGGCTGCTGCAGCAGTATCGAAGACATGCTCCCCAAGGACGTCAGCGCTGGGTGAGTCTAGACTACATGCTGCAGGCTGCAGATACGCAGTACATACGTTATGACCCAGATAGAGTCATTCAGAAAGCCCCAGATCATTTATGCTGTCTGCTGGCGCTAATATCAACAAAAACAGGCAAGACATCGTTGAGAGAAGGAAGTTCCCCATGTCAGTCGAGGGTTTCGTGCCCAAAATGAGTCCCCTGGTGATGGGATCGCTACCACGAGAGACAGACAGGGACATGCAGACAGACGAGACAGACAGGTGAAGTTACTGAAGGTCAAAAGGAAATCCTGCGTATCGAATGACACACACACCCACACCCACTGTGTGTTATGCAAAGCCAAAGGGAAGTTCCCTTTAGAAGAGAAAGTATTCAATACAGGAAAAGCGAGAAAAACCAGCGCAAATGATGTGGCTAGTAAAGTAAGTCCAGTGCCAGTCTGGTAATACAAAAAGACCCATTCAAACATTTTTTACAAAAAATACATTAGATAAAATCTAAAAGTGTGTTCAATGCCAGTGATTTTTTTCCCTTTCCCCCAAATATGAAAACACCTGTGATTGTTTATCTCTAGTGCCCCAGTATCATTTTATGGCCTTAACAGAAACAAGGAAGCCCATAGAGAAAGAGAGGGAAATAGAAAGAGAAATGAGGGAACAATAGAAGTTGATAGGTTGGGAAAGAGCACTGTACTGGAAAGCTATCAATATCTTATTCTATGAATGATATTGTGCAACTTAAAGTGAACTCTTACAGAGTACTCTCTTACTGGCAGAGAGGAACTCTTTACTGTTAGCTCGTGAAAAGGCCGGGGGAGTTGCATACGGTTTATTCCCCCAAACATCAACCCAGTAAGACACTCACACACAGGTGGTGGTTCTGTCATTTCTAGAAGTTTCTTAGTGAGAATGTGGGCTCTGCTTTATTTCACATCCTCCTACTGAGGAGATTCAGTAACTGGGCTTTTGTTGTGGGGGTGGATACATACAGTAAGTGTGTATGAGCGTGGGATGGTGAGAGTAATGGTGTGTGTGTGTGTGTGTAACTCACGCCATGGCCACGTTGCTGCCGTCTATAACGATGTGTCTGAGGTCAGGCCTGCCAGGCTGGTTGGCCAGGGTCAGGGTATAAGGAGTCTTCAGGGACTGCTGGAAGCGAGTCATCCCTGTGACAGGGGGAGCTGGCTGGGGGGCTGGGGGCTCCAGTCTGGAGGTGGCCAGGGTCTGGTAGGAGCAGCCTGGCCGGGGTTCTGTGGTCTGGGTCAACCACTGCGGAGCGCTGCGCAGAGCCGTTACACTCTCCACACGAACCGCCCCCAGTGTCTGAGACCCGCCCCGGGATAGGTAGTCCAGCTGGCCTCCACTCCTAGACGGGTAGTCCATCCTGGACCCGGATTGGTTGTTGAGGTGGTCCACCATTTTGGGGATGTCCTCATCGCCTGCGTCCTCGTCGTCGATGGTGATAACATCGTTGGCTCGGCCCTGGGCACTGCTGCTCCTCACAGCGCAACTGTGCCCCCGCTGGGCCACGCCGTTACTGCAGCTGCTGCCCAAGGGCTTGATGTTCTCCTTGGCACGGACGTCTGCCAGGCTTCTGGTTGGGCCCCGCTCCTTCTCCCTGCTGCTCGGGAGCGTCGAGGAGAAAGGGGCGGAGGAGGGCGCAAAGGACGTCTCTGTAGTGCGTGGTGAGGCCCCCCCGCCTCCCCTGTCGGCCTCCCTGTCTCTCACCCCACCCTGGGCCTCCGCCCTCCGGCTCTCCTCCACGATGCGCTCCAGCAGCAGGAAGGTGTCCTCCGTCTGGCCAGTCCTCCTCACCACGCGCTCCACCACCTCCTGCTGGTAGCCCATGGTCCGGAAGAAGTTGACCAGACAACGCAGGTTGGTCTCGGGGCTCACCGCCTCGCCCTCGTCCGACACGTCGCTGTCCAGCATGATAGGGGGGCCCAGGGGGCTGCAGCTGGCCCTGCCGGTGGACGACGGGACGGAAGGCGTCTTAGACCGGCCGTCCTGGCCGCCGTGACCCCCGGCGCGCCTCTCCCTCTCCAGGGACTCTTCCCTCCTCTCCAGGGAGTACTGCCTCTTAGTGTCTCTCAGCTCGCTCTCTGATGAGCGACGCTTGTGGGAGGGACGTCCGTTCAGGAAGACCGTGTCCAGCCCCGAGCCAGAGCCTGCCCCGCTCCTGGCGCCGCTCCTCCCCTCAGCTTCAGTCCCACCCCTCCCTATGGCCACCGCCCCAACCTGGGGGCTCTCATCGAAGCTGGTGTCCAGGATGCGGTTGGAGAGTTCCGTGACGGGCGTGCTGTTCTGCGAACGGTCCTGGTCTGAGTCCGCCCCCCCAGGGATGGGGCTTTGCGTCTGGGGATGGGTCTGCGTGAGGCTGCTGGCCAGTCCCAGCAGCTCCTCCTTCAGAGCACTGGGCAGCAGCAGCAGCTCCATGGTGTACTTGTCGTCTCTTTCCTCCACAAACGCCTTGAAGCTTCTCTTCACCGCAGGCTCCCTGTCGCCGGGCAGACTTCGCTTCTCCTGGAATAGGGCCACAAACTGCTGCACGCGGCTCTGCGCCATGACAACAGGCTCGGCCCGGCCTACCAGCCGCAGCAGGCCCGGCTCCAGGACCAAAACCTCTGCGCTGGTGTCTCTCAATAGGCGGTCCAAGAATAGGCCGTGGGCACCGGCAAAGATGCAATGCATGTCTACCGGGTATCGCTCATCTTCCTGCAGTTCAGGATCACACAGTCCCTTCAGATACTCCTGCAACAACAACATTTTACATTTAGCAGACGCTCTTATCCAGAGCGACTTACAGTAAGTACAGGGACATTCCCCCCCACAACAACCATAATAACTACAAAGTATGGCAACAATAAAGTAAGCCAGTTTTCTGACAAAACTGATTGAAAAACCCTATTATTTCACACTTCAGTGACTTCTAATCGATTAAATCCCGTAATTCAATGAAAGTCTAATGGGCTACTGAAACAATCACTTAAACTGCTAGTTGGTATGATCAGCAAGATTTTGTGATAGATGGTGTGATGTATATCAACCTATTTGCCAGATGGCACAGTCACATTCCTAACTTTTTAGTCTGTACAACAGCAACACGTGATTATAGGACGTCACAAGGGGAGATAACAAGTTACCAGCTCAACAATGACAATGACGCGTTTCGATCCACTAAGTATCCATGTAGTGAGGGGATACCCGGGTTTACAGGCGTAACCTAGTTAGTACCGACTAGGCTAATAGTTTCCGCTTTGTGACATGCCACTGTCAAATCCGGTTCTCACTCGACATACATTTCAGATCATAAGCTATGATGTATTGGGGAACTCGTCATACAGAAGTGTGACATGTTTTTGAATGAACGGGAAAGTACCAGGATTTAGAAGTGGTGATGAGATTTCTGATACCGATATGTCCCATAAACATTTGGGTTCATGGTACAACTATGAAAACATTGCCACTTTCATTCAACTTGCTAGTTTTCACCAAAACGTCAGTGAGAATTAGGTTAAGTAAAACCATCTAACTAGTTCTACTCTTAAGTTCCATAACCAAAACTAACAGGAACAAGAAAAAATAGATAAAAGTGTGTCGTTGAGCGGAGAGCAAGTTACACTCTTTATCCACCATTCCCCGACAACAACAAGTGCTATAACTAGCTAGTACAACACTGTACTAGCTAGTGCTAGTGCATTATCTGTAATTGCACTCACCTGTCACAAACGTTGTACTTGCTAGCTAATACTAAAAACTACTAACATGGTTACGTACTGGATGGGGGTCGGATTTTTGACAATTTAATAGGCTACATAGAATAAAAATACACACAAAAACTAGTTAACTATTGAACCTCAACACAATCTTAATCGACAGTCAGCCAAATTGGAATTATGAATGAGTAGCTTAGCTAATGGCAGCCAATGTTACAGTACCTTTGCTTTCGATACATCGTCACTCTTTCCTTTTAGCTGAAGCCAGATCTGCCGTGATGCTTTACTACCGTGGGCTCCAGTGTGATCCAAGAGGCCGATAATAGTGAAAGCTACCTTAAAAACCTTTTCTACTCTGGCCTTGGCACATTTAAGCTCTTCTTGCTTGTCTTCATGGACCGTAAACTCGTCCACGGTCTCTCGCTGTTGGTGGCTAGCGCAGGATGACAGCCCATTTCCCGGCGGTTCCGAACAGGTTACCTCGGTGATTCGCTTCATACCGAGGAGGGGCCGTGTTGTTGACATTCTGTTTTTGAATATCTTAGTCTCAGCTCTTTTTAATAAATCAACCATTCGGTGTCATTTGGATCTTTCCCATCCTTCATGGTTCCCTTGTCATGTGTTCCTCGAGCATATGCTGTTAAAAACGCCAATGAGGGATTGTACTTCGATAACTTTTGCATGCAAGCTAAGAGCTATGACAACCCAACGCTACCCGGAAAGTCCCAGTGATGATGTCATCAAAATACGACAATGTGTTTATTTATCTTGGTATCCATGAGGTTGATCTTATCTAATTATTTGCTATATTTTCAAGATATGTCGCTAAGCACGATATATTCAGCGAAAATAAACCATTTCCATAGCTGTATAAGCTGCCTGAAATTCCTGATGATTAAGTGTTCATTTTTGCTAGACATAAAGGCAGTGTTAAAAAAAAGGGGATGCAATTGCATCCCCTTCTGGCTAAGTACAAGCCCAAATGTTTGCGGAGAAGGATACGTTTAGGCTACAATGAATTAAGAAGATGGGTGGTCGAAATACAATTGTATCGCTATTTTTCTGTTCTAATGTATTAATCTAAGTAAACAAAAAGGACACTTGATAGAAATTAATTTATAAAACAAACTGACAGCAACAGGTTGTATAGGCCTATGTGAAAGATGGACAGTATTGTGAGCGTGGGTAAAGAGAGAGGGAGGGAGAGAGCGAGCAAAGAAGAGACTGTGAGACTTATGAGGCCTTGGAAAGAAGAGAACTAAAGGGAGCTATGTGGGTGGCTGCTGTTATACAGTACCGTTCAACACACACACACACACACACACACACACACACACACACACACACACACACACACACACACACACACACACACACACACACACACACACACACACACACACACACACACACACACACACACCTCAGCTATACCCCCCCCCCCAAGCTATCCCTCTCTCTCCCCTTCTTTTACTCAGCTACCCCCATCGATCCACCCTGCATCCATATCCGCCCCACCCTCTTTCCCAGCTCTCCTCCTTCCACCTCAGCTCCCTCTGTTCCAGCTGCACCTGGACAGTAGGGTGCGTTTTGGCACTAGATCCCATCCCAACACATGTGTGTTTATTTTGTACCACTAGGTGGTACTCTTCCCTCTCTGGCTGGAAGACCTCAGATCCATCCTCCTCCATTTCCCTGTGACAGCGAGTATTATTGACTAAATAATGTTTCAGATCAATATTTTTCATTATTTGAGGTCCAGACACGCATAGCAGGAGAATTTAGTCTTTATTAAAGCTCAGCAAGAAGAAATGTCTTAAACAAGACAGAAGAGAACCGACTTTGAAAAATACCATAATTTCAAGACCGTGTATGTGAATGTGTGCTTGTTTACCAGGGATTTCAGATGGACAAAATCCCAATAATATTTTTTTATACTGATAAAAGATACAATAATGGGTGAATAGATACAAATCTAAACAGTTGTAGGGGTCACTTCCTCAGGTTATTGTGTGTGTCTGCGCACGCAGTGTGGTGTTCAGGGTTTTGTATTAGCGTTTAAAAGTGTCCATGTTTCGTATGCTGTTAGCATCAGTGCATCAGGATGCTGAAGGATCATCTCTGTCTGTGACTTTATGTTGCATCTGGTGAGAATCATGACTGATGTTTCCTAAGGTGGTGTGTGATCCAATAGGAGACGGACACTTTGTCTGGGCGTTTTAACAGGAAGTGGAATCCTAATTCAGCTGGTTGTGTGTGATGAAGGCTGGCAGTTATGGGCTTCGTCCTCTTCCCATCATCATTTATCACAATTAAACACAGCTTAGCGCACGTCACATGAATATTTACTCGGTGGTCGGGCCATCCCACTCTGTACATTCATAAATCAACACTCCGGATTATGAAAGTTATTGCTGGTGTTTTATTCATGATCCTGCTCTTTTATCTGGTTTCATATTTATTCCCCACTCAACATGATCTGCTAGGGAGGGCTGAGTGTGTGTGTGTGTGTATATGTGAGTGTTAGCAAAACCAAAGCTGTCTGCAGATAAACTTGTTAACGCCTGTGTGTGTGTGTTAACGTTGTGTTTTTATGGCATCCTCCTGTTTGATAGGGAGGAGCTTTTGATTTGACCTGCTTACATCTATCTTACCACAACAGTGTGGTTCCAAACCAGCTCTTGTACAGGTGCATTGTGGGAAGGCAGCTGGGGCTGTGTGTAGGCCACTCTGATAGAGCGGTGTGCCATTGTGCTCTGAGGCAGAGAAGAGCTGCAGCCTTGAAGGAAGGATGACACACAGAAACAGCTCATCCTGACGATTCTCTGTACACACAACAACCAATCCTTTAACGAGTGTGTAAACTGGCCAATATGGCATATATTCTGGTGGTACACAGTGGGACATATACCATTCTTTACTGCTACAACCCCACTTCCATGTTGGTGTGTCGTGACTCGACGGTAGCCGAGGAAAGAAAGAAAATTAGAGGATTACAGACAGATACAGGGAGGAGGAAAAAGAGGAAGAGAGATTTGTGGCGGGGGCGGGACATTAGCTTTACAAGGTAGCGTGTCGTCCAGGTTCCCCAGGGTTCTGTCCTGTCCCAGACCACGCCCCCTGCCTCCTACCCCCTGCAGAGCCCTTGGTCTGCGGTAAGCCAGACTCCACAGGACAACAGCTGAAAACATGCCTCTCCTGCCTGGACTCACATTTAGGCCCTGCTCCTGCACTGCTCTGGTAATTGGTGATGGAGCAGGGACAAGCACACAGAACACAGGAGGAGGGAGGCTGGAGTGTGCAGAGAGAGGAACAGATAGAGATGGAGAGAAGGAGATCAAGAGAGAGAGAGAGAGAGAGAGAGGGAGCAAGAGAGGTGCTGTGTGTTTGTTTTAATGTGTGTGTGTGTTTGTATGTGTGTGTGATCGTTTAAGGGGGGGATTGTGGCGTGTGTCTCTGTGCTTCTCTTACCAATTGCAGCGAGGGAAGGGACAGGGAATTTTGCCAAATCCAAGTCGATGCCCGTTGAGGGGAGGGTGTAGTGGAAGATATGGGGTGTGTGCTCGTGTGTGTGTATGTGTGTGTGTGTGTGTGTGTGTGTGTGGGGGGGGGGGGGGTAGGAGGGGGGTGGAAGGACTGCCAATAGGCACAAAATGTACCGCAAACCTGGGTCACATTGGATTGCAAATCCAGTCATTTGTGTTTTCTCCATTTTGCCAATCAAGCCAATGCTGTGTGACCTCGGTCTGTTGTTCTCCCTCTCCTCTCAGCATGCACAACAGACTGGCAATGTTCACAGATTAAACACAGATGGACAAGAAAAGGGAGGACTGTTCATACATTGGCCGATGTTGTCTGCACATCACTCCATTGATTGGATACCCTCCTCTATGCTCTGAACAACTTGGAAAACGTCTATTATCTCAGTCTCTCTCCCTCATTCTTTCTCCCTTTCTCTTTCTAAATTTCTGTGTGTGTAGGGAACAAATAACAGGAGAGTAGATGCATTCATGGTGGAACAAACTCTTTCTTCATGCTGACTCTGATGCTGTGGATCACAGCTCTCTCTCTCTCTCTCTCTCTCTCTCTCTCTCTGTCTCTCTCTCTCTCTCTCTCTCTCTCTCTCTCTCTCTCTCTCTCTCTCTCTCTCTCTCTCTCTCTCTCTGTCTATCTCCACTCACTCTCTCTCCTCCTTCCCCACCTTCTCTCCCTCTGTCCCCCCCTCTCTCTCTTCTCTCCCCCTGTCTTTCTCTCCCCCACTATCTCTCTCTCATTCTCCATACCCCTATTTCCCTCAGTGTTTCCACCCCTCCAGCTTTGGAATCCCCCCCCCTCCCACCCCCCACCCTCAGTGGGAGAGCGACCAGCCACAGAAGCTAATTAGTTGAAGAGCTACGGCGCTGCTTTCCTCCGCTGCTGATAGGCTCATTAAGCATTAAGAATTCATGACATTTAACTCCTCCACTCCGCCAGCCTGCATTTCTGCCCGGCTGACTGCTTTTCTGGCAGCCTGCTTTAACTGGCAGGCTGTTTGTCTACCTACGTGATTGCCCAGTTGCTTGCTGGCGGCAAGCCTAACTCAGTGCCAGCCTGCTTCTTTGCCTGCATGCTGTTGCTTGTGTGCTGACTGGATAAACTCTAGAGCTGTCTTGAATGACTGTCTTTGGGTAAAATGTAAAGAGAACGGTATGGATGTTTGTGAGTGTGTGTTTGTATGAAGGAAAATGCATGTCTGCTCTATCTAGCCAACAATCTAGAGATCTGGATCCTATAAACATGTCACCTCATTGTCACATGTAGTACACACTCTCATGTGTCATGATACACTCAATTATATTTAGATGCACATATACACACACACGCACACAAATACTTCAGATGTGTGATTGTTTCACCTTTCCTAATTGAAAGTCACTCTGGATGACAACATCTGCCAAAAGACAACATTTCTAATTAAAACGTACCCCTAACCTCTTCCGTAGCAGAATTTTAGGCTATATCATGTTTGTATGTGTGTGTGTACATTTTGGACTGGCTTCATACTGTATGTGTGGCACATGTTGGAAAGTTTGCATTTTGCTACAACAATGTGTGTGTGCATGTATGTGTGTGTACATGTGAATGTGAATGTGTGTGCCTTGCAGGGGGTAGCAGGTGAAATCTTAAAGTGACAGAGATGGACCGCCATACTTACCTGCTTCGACACCTCCTCCGCTAATGATGTTACCTGCATCTGGGGGCACACACACACACACAAACACACACACACACACACACACACACACCATAACCATTGCAACATGTAGATGTCCCACCCCCATGGATTGAGGTGTGGTTAGGATCAAGAGCCTCCTTAAACAGGCCACTGAAGCAGGCTCCCTACCTGAATAGTGCGGCTTTACACACATTACACACATGAGCACCACAAACTACAAAAAATACATCTGGGGAGATCAGATGGGGGAGGAGATAGAAAGAGAGTATGTGTGTGTGTGTGTGTGAGAGAGAACGAGAGAGACAGAGAGAGAGAGTGTGTAGGAGTGTCTGGACGGTATGTGTGTGAGTTATGTGCGCAGATGTGAGAAGAATTGGACAGAACACCTGCATATAATATACTACACATGCAGACAGGTAAAGACCACAGTCAGTCCGCCCACAGGAAGCTATAGGACGACCCCTGACCTCCCACCGGGAAGCCCCTCCCTCCTCCCCCCATCGTTTGCTTTGTTACTCTCAGAGCGTCTCTTTTCATCTCATCATTTCATTTCTCATCCCTCACTCGCTTTGATCCGCTCCCACTCTCCTGTCTTTTCATATTCTCCTCCCCTCATCTTCTTCTTTTGCTCGTTCTGTGTCTGTTATTACTTTCTCTGTTTGTTTTACAGATTCTTTTCTCTTTTTTTTGCCTCTCCTCTCCCGTCTCTTGTTTCTCTTTCTCACCCACACCCGTCATTCAATCCCTTTTCCCTTCTCTCCCAAATTCACATTTCAAAGTCAAATAGCATCACTGGCATGGCAAATAGGACATCTGCGCTGCCAAATCATTTCAGACATTGGCATGCAGCATCAAAACAGACAAAGAAAAAGACAATACCAATGTGATTGATCTCCCCCTTTTCTTACATCCTCCTCCCTTTTCTAGCTCTCTCTTCCTCCTCCTCTCTCTCTCTCTCTCTCTCTCTCTCTCTCTCTCTCTCTCTCTCTCTCTCTCTCTCTCTCTCTCTCTCTCGCTTCCTCCCTCTTTCCTTTTCTCTTCCACTCTCACCCTTTTGGAGCCCAGGTGCTGGCATAGAGAGGCAGGATAATTGTGTACTTGAGAGACACAGAGAGATGAAGGGTTGGGGAGGGGAGGGCGTCAGTCGGCAGCCAGTGGTCGCAGGAAACTAGAAGAGATAATTGGAGAGCCACACCTGGACACTCTCACCTGTGAACTCTCTCTGTGTGTGCTTGTGTGTGTGTTTGTGTGTCAGTGTGTGTGATTCTCACCTGTGAATCATCATCGTCTGTTATCCTTCAGACACAGTACTGAGCTTACATTTGGCTTTTTCTGTGTGTTCGTGCATGGGAGTGTGTATGTGTGTGAGAGTATCTATCTCCAAATTTGGCCACGTGGCTGGCTGGCCAAGACACCTGCATATTCCTTGACTCTGGAAGCATTGTCACCTTGATCAGACCCGAGCTTGCAGAGGGAAGACCGTGGAAGATCCTCTTGGTTTCCTGTGTCCACGGCAACTCCAAAGCTCACCACAACTGTCACGTTGAGGGAAAGAACCTGAAGAGGAACTTCACCGTGAGAACAGGCCTGGATCCTGATCCCTCTCCTCATCAAGCGGGGCTGCCCATTTTCGAGAGGCCCTTCGAGAGCGATCCAGACCCTCTCGTCCCCTTCATCAGCTAAGAAAGAAACCAACCTGAGATTGCCGGCGCTGCCTCTGACCTCATCACTCTCCCCGAAGGAGGAAAGGAAGGCCACCAAAGTGAAGCCTGCCCCTGTATTGTAGCCTTTTGCCAAGGAAGCGCCGGTCAAGGCCAATCGCAAGTGTTACCAACCCTACTGCTGGGCCGTGTTTGGTGACCCCCAGCTTTCAGGTGTGTGTGTGTGTGGGTGGGGGGGGGGGGGGGTAGGGAAGTATGGCATCCCCAGAACGAGCAGGGAGAGAAACAGCATGGACAGTGGATCCGACAGCCTACGGGGGTGCATCGGAGAGTTGACTCTTTCACCGGTCAGAGACAAAAGGCACGGGCCTCTCCAGACAAGGACGCTTGAGCGCACGGCATGACGGGGCAGAGGCAGACTCTCGCACAATTGAAGTATCATTTGCATAACCTTGTTCTGCCACCTCTCAACAGATATAGCCGGCGGGAGGACTGATTTAATCACTGAATAATCTCTCGACCAGGAAAAAGTTCCTTTCGAGTTTTTGGACTATTTATTTATGGTGACACCATTTGTGTGAGAAACGCAATTACCATATGGGATGCACTTGCCGTTCTCTGGTATGTGAGATTGTGTATGTGAGAGAGGGTGTTTGTGTATCTGACAGTCTGTGGATGTGAGACTGTGTGTATGTGAGAGTATGTGTACAGTGTTCTTCCATCAACCTTCCACGGACTTGGGGATCGTTGCCAGTCTGTGGTCATAATGACTGGTCACACACACCACACACACACACACACACACACACACACACACACACACACACACACACACACACACACACACACACACACACACACACACACACACACACACACACACACACACAGTGCAGTAGCTGTTCAGTGCCAGGGGGTGGCAGCCAATTTTTGTATGGATTATGTATCACACTATTTTAAAAACAGTAGAGATACAGGTCAAAAGAACTGTCAACTGGGCTCGCTTTTCCTTCAAACCAGACTGGTCAAAATATTCTGTCAGCAAAGGTTTGTACACAAACATTTAAGAACAAGTAATCTGAGGAAGAAGAAGTCGAGGGGGATGAAGATGGGAAGATGAAGGATGATGAAGATTAGGCAGAGGAGAGGCAGAAGAGAGAAGAGGAGAAGGATGAGGAAATAGGTTGAGGGAGTTTGTTTAGACATGCTTCCCCAGTCTGGAGATGGCCAGAGGCTTGGTGGGAAATGTTGGTCTGGCTGTCCATGTCACGCTGAACCAATCACTTCTGATAGATAAGACAAGGATCAATACTGCCAGGGAGAGAGAGTCAGAAGGAGAGAGGGAGAGACCGCAGTTGTTGAGTTGTGGTTAAGAGGTTTTTCGGAGTTGTTCAGGTTGGTTATCGACCAGTGTGTGGTTCTGTTGCACAAGCTCCCACTCCCTGGGGACACAAACACACACAGACACACAGACACACAGACACAAACACACACAGACACACAGACACACAGACACACAGACACACAGACACACAGACACACAGACACACAGACACACAGACACACACAGACACACAGACACACAGACACACAGACACACAGACACACAGACACACAGACACACAGACACACAGACACAAACACACACAGACACACAGACACACAGACACACAGACACACAGACACACAGACACACAGACACACAGACACACAGACACAAACACACACAGACACACAGACACACAGACACACAGACACAAACACACACAGACACACAGACACACAGACACACAGACACACAGACACACAGACACACAGACACACAGACACAAACACACACAGACACACAGACACACAGACACACAGACACACAGACACACAGACACACAGACACAAACACACACAGACACACAGACACACAGACACACAGGCACACAGACACACAGACACACAGACACACAGACACAAACACACACAGACACACAGACACACAGACACACAGGCACACAGACACACAGACACACAGACACACAGACACACAGACACACAGACACAAACACACACAGACACACAGACACACAGACACACAGGCACACAGACACACAGGCACACACAGACACACAGACACACAGACACAAACACACACAGACACACAGACACACAGGCACACACAGACACACAGACACACAGACACACAGACACACAGACACACAGGCACACACAGACACACAGACACACAGACACACAGGCACACACAGACACACAGACACACAGACACACAGACACACAGACACACAGACACACAGACACACAGGCACACACAGACACACAGACACACAGACACACAGACACACAGACACACAGACACACAGACACACAGGCACACACAGACACACAGACACACAGACACAAACACACACAGACACACAGACACACAGACACACACAGCCCCCCCCCCCCCCCATGCAGTCTCCCCCCCACCCCCCACCATACAAACACACACAAACACAAACAGGCACACAAGCACACAATGGCCAACCATTGGCCCTGGTATCAGAACTGCTGAAATTAAGGATAGAGGAAAAAGCACAAATAACAGTAGTGGGGGGTTGTCATATGTTTGTGTAGCTCTGATCCATGCGCAGAGTGTGTGTGTGTGTTTGTAGATTTGTAGTGTGTAGAATGTGGCATACCGGTGTGTGTGAAGCATTGATGTGTGCGTACAATTGTAATGTGTAGAGAAGTGATTTGTGTGTTGTGATTTGGGTCTACAGTGCGTTTAGTTGCTAGGTGTGCAGAGTGTAATGGGACATTATGTTTGTGTTTTCCAATGAGCTGTTAAAGAGTTAATGACCTGAGTGTAGGTGGGACTGGTGGGGGGAGGAGAGATTTAACACCCAAACAAATGAGCTGTTAATGGTAGCATAGGTTATCCAGAGAAAGGGGGATTTAGATAGGGAGAGCAAAAGAGAAACAGAGGGAGAAGGGGAGAGAGACAGATAGAGAGGGGGAGAGAGTGAGAGAGAGAAGGAGGAGAGAAGGGGAGGGGACACAGACAGGGAAAACAACAGTAAAATAAATTACACACCTGCTCTTTCCATCGTGCGATCGTCCCCTTCCCTGTATCTCTGCCTCCATATTGTTCTGTGTGTCAGATGAACAGAGGGGGGACGGTGCCCGTGGCCAGGCAGGGCTCCACAGGTCAGGCTATTATTGGGTGTGATATTTCCACCCTCGGTGTAAATGTCTGATGTCAACCAATTTAGCGGTGAGCTGTGAAGATGGAGGGAGGAGGACTGGATATTCGGGGAGGGACTGCAGAGGGTACAGGGATGATGGAGGCGGGCAAGGAAGATACAAAGGAAGGATGAGGGGTGGAGGCGAATGAATGCTAAGCAGTCAACTCACATTTTCAGAAGAGTCTTGAGTCTCAGCGCCTTCCTTTTGCTCCACTGTCTCTTAGGATGGCTGGGATGGGGTGTGTGGGAGGGGGGTGGGAGGATGTGTGGGGCGGTGGAGTGGGGGGGGGGGAGGGGGGGGGGTGACTGCGTCCCAAGAAACACCGAGCAGCCATAAATTAGCTGGTGCTGCTGAAGAGGTCCCCAGCTGGCACACACACACACACACATATACACACACACACACACACAAACACACACACACAGAAACACACACAGCGCACACACACTCTGTACAGGTCCCCAGGTGGCTCCCAAACACACGGTGAATAATTACACTGTTTTCCCCGTCTCTTCCTCTTCCTGCAGAAGACGACCCAATCACCAGGCCCAGAATAAACCCTGGTGATCCCCTCTAACCCCTTCGTCACCTGAGCCACGCCACACATACACACAGCAACGCACACGTACGCAAGCATGCACCCATGCACCCCACACACAAATGCACAAAGATACCACCCGCTCACACACCACACATCACATGCACACACACACCACACACATACACACTAAACTGTGAGCAACATACTTGGAATGCACGGTAACACGCACCGTTTATTACGGAACTGGTCATTAAAGTGTAGTGGACTTGCATCTGTGGTATTGAGAGAGGCGAGTGTGCGTTCGTGAGTGTGTGTCTGTACGTGTGTGCGAGTGAGCTAGCGTGTGCAGGTAAGGGGGTTGGGTTTGGTTATGGTTCATTCAAGGCATAGTAAAATAGGAGAAAGCTACAGGTTGAGAGTTTGATGGAGTTTGACAGTAGAGGAAGGGCAAAAGGAAAGAGAGAATGAGACAGGGAGACTGAAGAGAGGACAAGCAGTCCTTCCTAACCGTCATCTTCCTCCCCATGATTTCATGTTATTTATTCTTCTTTCTCTCCTTTCTGCGACTGTTACACTCTCTCCGTTTTGCTCATTATCCTCTTCAGACTCAGCAGGTGGAGGAGGGAGGGTACCCCCAAATAGTCACCCCATCCCTTCCTCTCTCATCCCTCTATCCTCTCCACCATGCACTAAATTGGCTATTATCCCTCCGTTCCAGCACGTTCTGTCTTTCTCCCCGTTTCTTACCCGCCCTCTGTCGGTCTATTAATGATCGTATGGAGCGACCGAGACGCTGATCACAGTTGTGCGTGTGTCAGTGTGCGTGTGTGTGTGTCAGAGAGTGTGTGTGTGTGTGTGTGCTCATTAGCTCCGGTGATACGTTAACAGTAGGTGTTAGTGCCTTTAGAGTCTCAATGTTCTCAAGTTGCCGGTCTGACAGGAGCCTCACCTGATGGAACCTGAAGTCTCACTCTAGGTGTTCCGTTCTCTCTCTCTCTTCCCACCCCACCCTCTCTCTGGCCTGAAGGGGAGCTCAAACAAACAAACAAACAAACAAACAGAATGTGTTGTTATTGTTATGTATGTGTTGGGTGTTGGGGTGTGAATGTGTGTTTCTGTGTGTGTCTGCGTGTTTGTCAAGGGACTAGACTCTGACTGACCTTTCTATCCTGATCTTTGACCCCTGAGAGCAGGGCTATGCTGTGTCAGTCATGGATGTCAGAACTGCTTGACTCTGGGTCCTGAGGGAAGAGAAGAGAAAAAAATGGATTGGGTAATCCATCCAAAATCCATCCGTCTGTATATCCATATCCATCCATACATTCATTTATTTATTTATTTATCCATCCATCCATCCATCCATATACTCATCTAGCCATTCATCCATCCATTGGTCTATTCATCCATTCATCCAACCACTCATCCACTTATCCATTCCTCTTCAGTGTCTGTTATTTTAATGGTATTTACTTTGGCAGGTGCCCCTCTGGCTGAGTAGTATGAGTTCTGGAGCAGACTGAATGAAGGAGCGAGAGAGAGACATTTACATTTAGTCATTTAGCAGATGCTCTTATCCAGAGCGACTTACAGTAAGTACAGGGACATTCCCCCCGAGGCAAGTAGGGTGAAGTGCCTTGCCCAAGGACACAACGTCAGTCACACGGCCAGAATCGAACCGGCAACCTTCAGATTACCAGCCCGCTTCCCTAACCGCTCAGCCACCTGACTCCCTGAGACATAGAGAGAGAGAGAGAGAGAATGAGAGAGAGAGAGAGAGAGAGAGAGAGAGAGAGAGAAAGAGAGAGAGAGAGAGAGATATATGGAGAGAGAAAGAGAGAGAGTGTGAAAATGGGAGAGGGAAGGAGCTAAATAGATTTGATCAAACAGTTTGGCTCTCCATGAAAAACTGCTACTTTCTTTAACTGCTGGAAGAAACACAGTTTTGTTCAGATCACAAATCATTCTTAATTATTATTCCACAGATTCAAAACAAAGGGAGAATATTGTAATGAGTTGCTACTTTTCCCTGCACCTTGCAAGGAGGTGAATGCTCATTTTTCAGCCATATATTTGCATAAATTCTCGTCTTTTTAAGTATGTGCTGCCAGGAGTGATGAAGTACACCCAGTGGACGGTACTCAGAAGGAGAGAGATAGAAAGAGAGAAATAGAAGGAAGGATATAGGGGAGAGAAATGAGAGAGATAGATGGAAGGAGATAGGAGAAAGGGAAAGGAGATGCGGAAAATCTAGAGCAAAAAAGCAGAGAAAGGAGGGTGCAGAAGAAGGGAAGGAAAATGATGGAGATAGAAAGAGGGAGAACATTGAAGTGAAATAGAAAAAGGGAGACAGGGAGATAGAGGCAGGAGATGTAGAGATTAAGACGAGACAGGTCATGGTTGATGGGAATACAGTAAAACAAATAGATAGGAGAAAAGAAAGAAGATACGGACAGCCGCAGAGAGCGAGAGAGCAAGAGCGAGCAAGAAAAGAGAGAGAGAAAAAGAGAGAGAGGGGATGGTTATGATGAGGATGGCAATGGTGCTTATGAGGAGGATGAATAGGAAGAGATGTCATTCTTGCAGGATATAAAGGAAAGGCGTTGTTAAAACAAACCAGAAAGAGAGAAGGAGTGGCGGTAGAAGGAGTGGATGAGAGGGAGGAGGAGGAGGGGGGGGGGTAAAAGGAGGAGGAGAGGAGGGAGTGATAGGACAGTAAATGGAGGAGTTAGTGAGATGTTCTTTATGCTGTTTATACCACAGCAGTCAAATAGCAGTGTTGGAGATAAGACTTACACACACACACACGTACGTACACACTTACAGACACACACGCGTGTTGCACATATACTTATGTTTTACTGCCAAGATGATGGTGAGGGGAGCAGGGCGGACGACACAGCTACAAAGTTGTCAGCAGCAGTGGAGCTGGGTGATCTATCCTCTGCTGCTATCCACTGCTGGGGAAACTCATCCTCCGGGAGATCTGCTGAGCGTCACACACATACAGACACACACACACACACACACACACTCACACACACACACACACACACACACACTCACACACACACACAAAAGTGCTCACACATACATTTCTTAACGCACAAATGCCCACAAACACACGCACCACAAACATACACACACCTTGTTGCAACGTAAAATAATGAACAATGCCAATACAATACCAAGTCTACAATATACGGTATGAGGTCTATTCCTTTTCACTTGCTTCTTGTTTTACCTGTCTCATAATTAAATAGCTAAAACAACAAAATTATGTTATCAACAGCAAGGTCACGGAAAAAGGCGCAGAGCAGTGTTCACTCACCTCTTAACCCCTCACCCCTACTGGAGCTTGTGAACACTGATCCATCCAGAACTGGACCTGGGTGAGGAGTGGGTGACAGGTACAGTGCAGTACAGGACTCTGAATGTGGACAGACTTCACCTCAAATATCACTTGTTGAGGAAAGGAATGACGTGCAGATCCTGTAGGAGGCATTCCGCCAACAGAGTCCTGTGTCCGGTCTGGCGGCGCTGGGAACATTGTGGGCGGACTTTTTCTCTGCTGTGGAGGGAGGGAGGGTTAGGGCGTCTTGAGGCAGCAGGGGCTGAGACCACTTGAACAGCTGTGTGGAAGAGCAGGGAGGAAGGATATGCTAACAAAGACACAATCCCTGCCACTCCCTGCAGCTCGACGATTCACACGCGCGCACGCGCGCACACACACACACACACGCACACACGAGGATGCACACGCGCACACACACACATTCACACACACATCACGCTCTGACACACTGCTGCATGCTCCCTGTAGCTCTGTGTTTCTCACACACACAGACACACATGAACCATCTATACGGGGAGCCAGTTCCCAGTGTGCGAGTGACCCAGACATTTGAAAGAAGCATCCCAGCATGGGGCAATCTCCAGCCTTATTCCCTTCATCAAACATAGAGAGGGATGGAGGGGGAATGGGAGGAGGGGAGGCAGAAGGTCGAAGGAAGAGACAGAAGGATAGGGCACAATGATTACTTGATCCTGAAAAAAAGAGGATGAGTTGCCTTTTACTAAAGCAACAATAGAGGCGGGAAAGAGAGAAAGAGAGAGAGAGAGAGAGAGAGAGAGAGAGAGAGAGAGAGGGAAAGAGAGAGAGAAAGGGAGACAGAGGGGGTTAAGGGTAATGTTTGTTCCTGTTGATTCATCTCATCTATTGTGGATGACATTTTCATGACTTTGTAGTGTTGGTTGGGTAGAACCACAGTCTTGTCATGGCACAATTGTGCTCCCTCAGCCATGAGGCTGGCCTCTGTTTCTGGTGGTGGAGACATGGAGGACTGGGGAGAGAGTGGGGCGCAGAGGAGTAGAGACAGAAAGAGGAACGGAGGATAGAGCAGATGATCAACTCCACTTTCATTGTTTGATTAGTCTGAGTCCCTCTGGGATCTCTCTAGCTCTCTCGCTCTCTTGGAAACTCTCTCTCTCTGTCTCTCTGTCTCTCTGTCTCTCTCTTTCTCTCTCTCTCTCTCTCTCTCTCTCTCTCTCTCTCTCTCTCTCTCTCTCTCTCTCTCTCTCTCTCTCTCTCTCTCTCTCTCTCTCTCTCTCACTCTCACGCACACAAACAGACACACACACACACACTGCAGAAACCTCAGAGTCACCATGACAGAATCTACACTGATGCATGCTGACGTGTTGACTAAAACAGTCCCCTTGCTGACTGGCTGGTGTGTATCAGCATGAGTGTGTGAGAGTGTGTGCGTGTGAGTGCTTGTCCGTGTGTATGTGTGAGTGAGTGTGTGTGAGTGCGTGAGTGTGTGTGGAGGTCAGGACACTGCATTGTTCTCTGTTCTGTCCTCCCAGCCCAGGTGACAGAGATTAATAGCCTTGACGACTGACAGAGTAACTCTCACTTCCTGTAGTCTCTGTCAGTACCAGGCCTTGAAGCAACACACACACACACACACACAGACACACACAAACACACACTCAGGCGTTATTAGAGGTATAATTGCGGAGACATTCAAAGCGTTTTCCCTCAGGGAGTGTGTGAGATCCAATAAAACTTCATAAGAAGCAGTGCAGCAGAGCAGGAGCCGAAGCCTCCATCTTAGACAGACAGATAACTCCCAGACCCCCCAGGACATCTCTGCCTCTCAGTAAAGCACAGCCCGTCCCCACTGGAGTACACTGGCACAGCCCCTCAATCCTGCACATCCCACCCAGCCTCCCAGCCCCCTAATCCAACCCCTAATTCAGCCTCCCAGCCCCCTAACCCAACCCCTAATTTAACCTCCCAGCCCCCTAACCCAACCCCTAATTTAACCTCCCAGCCCCCTAACCCAACCCCTAATTTAACCTCCCAGCCCCCTAACCCAACCCCTAATTCAGCCTCCCAGCCCCCTAACCCAACCCCTAATTTAACCTCCCAGCCCCCTAACCCAACCCCTAATTCAGCCTCCAAGCCCACTAACCCAACCCCTAATTCAGCCTCCCAGCCCCCAAACTCAAACCCTAACCTGGCACCCCAGCACCCTAGCCCAGCCTCCACCCTCCTCCCAGCCCCCTAACCCAGCCTCCACCCTCCTCCCAGCCCCCTAACCCAGCCTCCACCCTCCTCCCAGCCCCCTAACCCAGCCTCCTTAACCCAGCGTCCTCCCAGCCCCCCTAACCCAGCCTCCTGACCCAGCCTCCACACTCCCAGTACTCCATGGCAGCCCTGTCTCAGAACAGCCTGGTGTTACCGGGTTGTGTTACATTGCAAAAAGAGATGAGAAGCTGTAGAACAGGAGGAGCTAACAGCTGGAGGCTGTCTGTGCCCCGTCATCTGGATGTCTCACACATGTGTGAACCCTCATTTGTCTGTTTGGAGAAACAAAGACTCCTAACCTGTCTGTCTTTATTCAAGTGATGGGATGAGGAGTGTGGGAAGAGGTGGCAGGGGAAGAGGTTGTGAAGGAGGGTTGGAGGAGGAGGTGGCAAGCAGGAGGGTGTGGCGGAGGAGGTTGGAGAGAAGAGGGTGTTGTGACGGCCCTCCCCTCTGTTTGGGCTTGTGGTTGCTTTCAGGACTGGTGGGCGTGGCTTGGGAGGGCTACCTGACTACCCAAGGGCCCGGTGTGTCCCAGGCCTTCAAGTTACCTGCTCCAGCAGTCTCTCTGTCTCTTGCCACCTGAGCTGACCGTTCTTTGGGGGGAAACCTTCATTTTGGTTTGTCACCTGACAACACTCATGCTGCACATGCACATCCAACCATGCACTGCACACACACTGACACTCAGTGACATCGGCCAATACTTTGGGCTATGTTCATTTAGTTTGTATGTTTTGTAAATACATTTAGTTTTGTTAAAACCTTCCTTTGCGCCTGGGTCCAGTTTGTAACAGTGTGGAGGAGGAGGTGTGAGGAGGAGGTTGTGGAGGAGGAAGTGGGAGGGAGGGAGGGAGGTAAGGGAGAGGAGGTAAGAGGGAGGGGAGTGTGGAGGGGGAGGTGGGAGGGAGGGAGGTAAGGGAGAGGAGGTAAGAGGGAGGGGAGTGTGGAGGGGGAGGTGGGAGGGAGGGAGGTAAGGGAGAGGATGTAAGAGGGAGGAGAGTGTGGAGGGGGAGGTGGGAGGGAGGGAGGTAAGGGAGAGGATGTAAGAGGGAGGAGAGTGTGGAGGGGGAGGTGGGAGGGAGGGAGGTAAGGGAGAGGAGGTAAGGGAGAGGAGGTAAGAGGGAGGGGAGTGTGGAGGGGGAGGTGGGACTGGGTAAAAAGGAAACGGGTGCAGAGGAGGAGGTGGGAAGAGGGTCTGCTGAATATGCAGGGCTAAATCTTGGCTGTAATTTGATTACAGCCAAATAAAGTTAGCTCTCCCCAAGGACAGACAACCAGGGGTCACTGAGGGTTGCACACATACACATTTTGTCAGACTGTCAGCAAACAAAATCTAGCTGAATGGTTTGTGTGTGTGTGTGTGTGCGTATGTGTGTGCGTGCATGTGCGCCTTGTATGGTGTGAATGTGTGTGTGTTTGTGCTCCGGTGTGTAACTGTTTGTACATGTGCATACGTGTTTGTGCGCACGTATGTGCTTTATCTATGGTATATGTGGGTGCGTGTGTACCCTTGGAATCCTGTCTCAAAGAGTAAGTGACTGACCTCTGGTATTCTGCTGCTTTTCAATTAGAGTGTGAATGTGCCTGTTTTCTTTCAGGGTTTCTTGCAGGGTACATAAAGGTGTTTGAAGGAATCTTTCAACTGTATTCACTCTCTGTTGAAGGACACAGAAATTCTTTTTACCAAAGTGTGTGGATCCTTGTGTGCTTGTGCACGGGGGTTGTTTGTGAGTGTCTGAGTGTGTGTGTGAAAGTGGAAGGGTGTGCCAAGTCCTCCTACGCTGTGGAACCTCTGCCACGCAAGATATTCTGCCTGGATAAAAGAAAAGAGAGAGAGAGAGACAGAGTGAGAAAGAGGGGGGGGGGGGAAGAAAGAAAGAGAGACACAGAGAGAGAGAGAGAGACAGTCAGAGTGAGAAAGAGGGGGGGGGAGAGAAAGAAAGGGAGACACAGAGAGAGAGAGACAGTCAGAGTGAGAAAAAGGGAGACAGGGAGGCAGAGAGAATGTGTGTGTTTGTGAGTGAATCAGACAGACTGGTACAGACATTGCACTGATCAGCCTTAAACCCTGTCTGGCATCAGAACTAAGACACACAAAGCACATGAGTAAAGGTTATGTAAATTATTAAATAAAGACAGAGCCTGAAAATCGCAACTGAGAAATTTGACCGAGACGACTTTCTGTAAGCCTGGCCAGGATGAGCCGTAGCCGTGACAACGAGGAGACAAACTAGCAAGTGTGTGTACACTGTAAAAAAGAAGCTTTTATTAAAAAAATCCTCACTATTTGTTTTCTCCCTGTATTTCAAAATGACAAGGAAATCATATAAAATTTTTTATGATAAACAGTTTGTTTAACTGTGATTTTTGTTAAAATTAATGGAATACAGTAAATATAGGTTTTTAACAGGAGTCAGGTGGCTGAGCGGTTAGGAAATCGGGCTAGTAATCTGAAGGTTGCCAGTTCGATTCCCGGCTGTGCAAAATGACGTTGTGTCCTTGGGTCGCTCAGCCACCTGACTCCTCTAACTGAAGAAATATTTTGTCATGTTGTATACCTTAACCACGACTTTACATACATAAACTGAAAAAACACAGGTATTGATTATACTGTCTAGTAAGCTCCATAGTGTCTGCCATGTGAACCCCATGGAGTAAATAGTGTAAAGGAGGTGGTTTGGTTGGACTTCTTTGTGCGCCTGCAGACCCCAAGCCAAGCCTTTAAGTTACTGAGTAAGCACAATGTCCTAAATTCTAAAAACACATTTTACCTAACCCTAACCCTCTGTCAGCTCGGTCACCACACAGATAATAAAATTATGTTCCAGGAAGTGACCTCAAAGTTATTTTTGTCTCCACAAAGTCATGGTTACGTACCTGTAGTGTCAGCTGACGAAAGTTACGTCCCAAGTCTATACAGGAGTAGGAGTGTGGGGGCCTCTGAAGGTCCAAATGACATTATTTAGTAACGTTTTAATAGTTGCCTGAATGTACGTGATTACATCCCATATTGGTACTGTAAGTAAAATAACGTTTTCATGAAGGGTCATGATCTACAAGAAACATGCCAGAGTCATTTGTAACATTCACCTTAAGTCTTACAGAGGTTCTGAATGTCACAGCCTGTTTGGGACATGATAGGTACATTCACAACATTCTGTACATTCAAGTTTTGAATGTACTCACTTTGTGTGTGTCAACATTTCTGTACATTTGTATGGGTACGTATGTACGTATCACTGCGTGTGTGTTTGCGTGTGGCAGTGTGCGTATGTGTGTATTTGTGTGCGTGTTTTCGTGTCAGCGGCTGTGGATTGGAGCAGGGGATGCCAACTGGTGTGATAAAGCAATCGACTCCTTTCAGAATTTGTGTGTGTTTTTTTGTGTGTGGCCTGAACGTGTAACCAATAGGGACAGCAGTGGGGCAGAAGACCCGTGAGTGGTGGAGCCGAACATATAGAAGCCCTCTGCCCACCGCACGGTGGCCCCTCCATCCCCCTCCACATCCTCCCCCCCCCACCCCATCCCCAGCTTAGACAGACTTCATCCATCACAGTGGAGGTGTCAGTGCTGCTGGTTTTGGCTGTGCCCCCCCCCCCTCCACTGCGTCTGTCACTTCTGCTTAAATTCACTCCTGCTGGAGTGCTGACAGACAGGGACAGGGGACGGATGGAGCGAGGTGGAGATAGGGGAGTTGGGGTGGGGGGGAGACCGAAGGGAGAGAAGGAAAGTAGATGAGGAAAGTAGATAAGAGTTCCAGTATCATGTGCATCTCCAACAGGGGAGTGAGGTCACGCGTCGCGGGCCGACCCAAGCCCTTACATTATGGGTAAAGAAACAAGGCCATGGAATTGATTGTGTGGAATACAACAGACCATTACCAGACAGAATACATGTATTTGACAGAGAGCGGGAGAGCGAGAGATAGATAGAGAAAGGGAGAAAGAGAGAGAAAGAGAGAGAAAGAGATAGATTGATAAATAGGTAAATAAATAAATAAATAGAGAGATATAGAGAGATAGACAGATAGACAAATGGAGAAATGGAAGGAGGGAGGGAAGACATCCATGGTGGAGAGAGAGACGAAGAGAAGGATAGAGGGGAAGAGTGTCTATTCCTGTGGGATAGCTTTTCTTAGTACAACCTGGAATGACACCTCCTCATGGCACCTCTAGGAATCAAACTGCCATTAACACACACGTGTGTGTGTGTGTGTGTGTGTGTATGTGTGGCTCCTGGGTGTTAGAGCTATTCTTACCAACTGTGTAAGTATAGAGGATGTGTCACTTGTTTGGAGTTTAAGAGTTATTAGGTGTGAGTAACTCTTCCAGTGGGAGACTAGCGTATGTCTGAGAGGCTTGTCTGTCTTATTGTGATCAGTCTGATCTGATCTGAGCCTGGTGTCTGGACAGAAGGTCAGGACTTGAGCCGGTGAGCAGTTTATACTGCAAGAAAAGTAAAACGATGAAAATGAAAAGATTTTCATTTTGAAGGTGAAAACACTCAGCAACTGTAAAAGGGAATTACACTGCTTAGAAGGGAAAGAGACTTTAAATTAGGTTGATTTTTTTACTGAAAGATCACTCATGCTTTTTCCTTCTGTTTGATAGTTGACCTCACTTGGCATGCATGTTGAGCAAACAGACAGTAAACATGACATTATCTTCAATAAGAGGTAATCAGGGTTCTAGAGGCGGGACGAGATTAGGAGAGGTAATCAGGGTTCTAGAGGCGGGATGAGAGTAGAGGAGGTAATCAGGGTTCTAGAGTAGGGATGAGAGTAGGAGAGGTAATCAGGGTTCTAGAGGCGGGATGAGAGTAGAGGAGGTAATCAGGGTTCTAGAGTAGGGATGAGAGTAGGAGAAGTAATCAGGGTTCTAGAGTAAGGATGAGAGTAGGAGAGGTAATCAGGGTTCTAGAGTGGGGATGAGAGTATGAAAAGTAAACAGGGGAGCTTTGAGGACAGCCAGCAAATAGCAGCAGTAACGGTTCTCCTTCTGCTCCTCCTCCTGTGAACAGATGACTCTCCTCTCCAATCTAATTACCCAGACTGCTCTGCAGCAAACCATCCAGAACCTCCTAAATCTTCCCCTAATTAGACGTAATCAACAATGTCCTGCTCTGTGCTGTATCAGGCTGTTCGGAGTTGGGAAGGATTGTGCCGGGGCCTTGATGGCTTGGTTTGGGCTGGACTGCTCTGTGCTGGGCTGAGCTGGACTGAGCTGGACTGAGCTGGACTGAGCTGGACTGAGCTGGGCTGAGCTGGACTGTGCTGGACTGAGCTGGACTGTGCTGGACTGAGCTGGACTGTGCTGGGCTGAGCTGGACTGAGCTGGACTGTGCTGGGCTGAGCTGGACTGTGCTGGTGCTGAGCTGGACTGAGCTGGTGCTGAGCTGGACTGAGCTGGACTGGGCTGGGCTGTGCTGGGCTGAGCTGGACTGTGCTGGACTGAGCTGGACTGTGCTGGGCTGAGCTGGACTGTGCTGGTGCTGAGCTGGACTGAGCTGGACTGGGCTGGGCTGTGCTGGGCTGAGCTGGGCTGAGCTGGACTGAGCTGGACTGTGCTGGGCTGAGCTGGACTGTGCTGGGCTGAGCTGGACTGAGCTGGACTGAGCTGGACTGTGCTGGGCTGAGCTGGACTGTGCTGGGCTGAGCTGGACTGATCTGGACTGGGCTGGGCTGAGCTGGACTGAGCTGAGCTGGACTGCACCGTAGCGGCCAGAACCAAGCTTTACTGGGCCAAGGAAACCAGAGAAGGAGAAAGGAGAGGAAATGAGGGGAGGTGGGGGAGGACAAGCAAGTGACGGAGGAGCAGAAAAATGAATCAAGGACAGATGAGAGAGGGGAGGGAGGAGAAAAGGGCAAAAGCAGTGTCAATGTGGCTCTGACATTCTGTCCCCTGGACCTGCTGTGGGCAGAAAGGGGGAGGGGGAAAAGGGAGAGAGAAGAAGGGGAGGGGGAAAGGGATGGAGGACAGAGATGAGAGAGCAGAAGATGGGACGGAGATTGAGAAGGAGGAGAGTGAGGGGGGAGAGGAATGGAGGGAGATTAGGAAAGGGGAGGAGTGAGAGAGTGAAAGGTGAGAGAGGAGCGGACAGAGAAGGAGAGTAAGAGAGAGGAGGGGAGAGAGGAGGGGGATGGAGGAGAAGGTGAGAGATGGAGGAGAGGGAGGAGGGCCAACAGTACGAGCAGATGGGGACCAGGGGAGGGGAGAAAGAGGAGGGGAGTTTGGAAAGATGGATTTTGAGGATATAGAAGGATGGAAGGTTAAATTAGTAAAAGAATGAAGGGATTGAATGATTGATAGTTGGGTCCTTTCAGTCTTCTAGGCCCCATGCAGTCAAACGAGGGGAGGTGGGGTCTCTCCAGCCTCCACAGCCCAGCAGGACCCCATTCTCCCTGGGACAGACATGCAGCAAAGGTCCCTGGTCCGGGCCTGTTGAAGAGGCATCACACAATGCAACTGTCACTCATCTAGGTCCCTCCAAACACACATCACCTGGCCCTGTGGATCCACACACTCTGAAGGGGCTGACCTGTATGTACACCACTCCTAGGCCCTGAGACATATCTCTACACACTGCGACACACACCTACTCCTTTCCCTACTGCCAGTACCACAGAAAATTGCTATGTTTACACACTTCACACGTTTGTCAGTAAACACATTCACACTCTCCTTCCCTCAGTCATCTGATCTGCTAAAGTGTGGTTTCATTAGCCAGTCCCAATAAGACACAAATTGTAGCTTAAACTGTGCCTTTACTCATAGACTCCAAACACACACACATTCATGTGGACCTTTTGTTTAATGTTTTCCTTCCTTTGAACTTCACAGCTCTGTCAAGTCCAATTTAGTGCCAGCCGGGGGAACACAGCGTTACAAACCCAGACACCTGTTGTTTGTTTGGCTTATATAACAGCTGGAAGTGTCAGAAACACTCCAACAGATTCTCCTCTCTCTGCTCTCTCTCCTTACCTCTCTCTCCCCCTCCTCTCTCTGCTCTCTCTCCTTACCTCTCTCTCCCCCTCCTCTGTCTGTTCTCTCTCCTTACCTCTCTCTCCCCCTCCTCTCTCTGTTGTCTCTCCTTACCTCTCTATCCCCCTCTCCTCTTGCTATTTCTCTCTGTTTCTCACTCCATATGTCTCCCACACTCTACCCCCTCTTCTCTCAACTAACTGTGATGTTGTACAGTACAGTGTAGTTGTGCATGTGTGTCTATGTGCGTGTGTGTTTATGTGTGTGCTGGTTTGAGTGTCCCCTGGCTGTGTGGCTGACCCCACACAGCTCATCTATCTCTTTCTCTCTCTTTGTCTCTTTCCCTCCCTCTCTCTCCTCTGTCACCCTCCATCTCTCTCCCTTCCTCTCTCTCTCTCTCTCTCTCTCTCTCTCTCTCTCTCTCTCTCTCTCTCTCTCTCTCTCTCTCTCTCCCTCCCTCTCTCTCCAGAGTAGCACACCGCTGGGCTGCAGGCTGGTCTGGATGTCAGGGGACCACACGTACACACACACACACACACACACACACACACACACACACACACCGACACACACGCAATTAAATCACCCTGTGTTTGGCTCCAGAAGTGGCTCGCTCACCCTGAACCTCGCAGCCTGCTGATTCAATTTCCTGGGCGGAACTGCAGAGAGGGACACAGGGCAGAGAGAGTGACCATCAGCTCTCACCTCTGTACACCTTTACACATCAAACCTCTATACCTCCCCAAACTGAGGACAGGGAGAGAGACAGGGAGAGAGAGACAGGGAGAGAGAGACAGGGAGAGAGAGACAGGGAGAGAGAGAGGAATGTGTAGATTTGAATGAATGAATTAATAAATGTGTGTATATATGTATAGTATGTACTGTATGTATACATAGACAGGCTGTATATATAGACAGGATTTATGATGTTTTGTGTTGTGTACATATGGGGCACGATACAGTACTTCCTAATTACACAACATAGAAAGTAATAAACATAGGCCTACTATTAATCCAATGCCCACATTTACAAGTCATGTCATGAACACATTTAAATATAATTTCAACAAAAGGTTAGAAGGCAGTTCTCCTTTTCCCTATTTTATAACTGTCACGGTGGCTAATGCTAATACTCATAATACTGCTAATATCACATGTAAATCACAATATAATGTCTACATTCCACTACAATCCCAGCTAGTGATAAAACTAAATGTTTTACGTAAGATGTTTACATGACTCAATAAAGTATAATATTGCACTATAATATTCTAAACCACCCTTCATCACTGCCAGACTCCTCATGGGTCATGACCCAGCCCTCTGGCCCATTCTCCTCCCCTCCCCTCCCCTCCCCTCCCCTCCCCTCCCCTCCCCTCCCCTCCCCTCCCCTCCCCTCCCCTCCCCTCCCCTCCCCTCCCCTCCCCTCAAGAGGCAGTGTCCTCTCAACGCTCATACCTGCTTCAAACACAATCATTATCTTTGCATCACTGTGAAGAGTGAAGAGACAATGAGAATGAGGGAGTGAGGAATAGAGAGAGAGCCGTGGAAGAGAGGAAGCGGGAGTACAGAGGGAAAGATGTGAGGAGTAATGCGATGCTGATCAAATGCAGGCTAAGGACAGAGGAGGAGAGGGAAGACACTGTGATTCTTTTAATTGGGGGCTTTCTGGCAAATGACCTGAACGCTGCAATTACCTTCCCAAGAGGGGCTCCATTAAAAACATCACACACGCACGCACACATACACACACAAACACATCATCTCTTTTATTATCTACCTGTTTTTTACTCACACGTTCTCACATTCTTTCTCTTGCATACATAATTAGCATGAATGGAGGGACAGACAGAAAGACAGAGAATACGAGAGAGAGAGAGAGAGAGAGAGAGAGAGAGAGAAGGGGAGAGAGGGAGGGAGGGAGGTTATTAGCTACAATTGTTGCTGTGTAGACTACACAAAGTCACAACGGTTTAGCGTTGAAAGACAACAGGGATTTGATTTCCGTTGCTTTAGGCATCATCACTAGCTGGACAATATTTCAATTGACAATTCACAAATACGTTTTTGGGTACCCAGCCTACTGTTAATTAGAAGTGAATTCACTTTTACAACCGATATGGCCAGGTTAGCACAGTGCTGACTGCTGTGTAAACATAGCAAACACTTAGGCAGAACTGTACATACAAGTGTATGGAGAATTAGCCTAATTCAATTAGGCCTACAATTATGACAACAGGCTCAACCATTGTGCATGTAATTACTTCTGTTATGGACCAAATAAGAAGTAAGACAATTTAACAGGACCAATATAATACATTTTAATCAACATAACATAAGCAATTGATAACGTAGGAAACAGCAGACAAATGAAGGCTACATAATAATTGGCAATTTGTTTAAAATAATGAGAAATTACTTGTATGATGTGCATAAGTGACTAGAATAGATGATGTGCAGGTTAAACAAGTACTTCAGAGATGACAGAGAATGTCAATTGTGATTTGAGAAATAAAGGTACCAAAGCCACTGAGAAGAACTGTCATCACCAGCTGCATCACAGGCACTGCACTGTCTATCTATAATTCCAGAAATATTTGTGTGTCACCAACATTATCGCGGGCACTGTGCCCTATCTACAAGTCATCTGTATTTGTGTGTTTCACTGACATCTTAATCACCAACTGCATCACAGGCACTATTCACTAGTTGTATGAATCCCATCTGTTTTGTTCTCCTCTTCACAGTACCCAGAAGCTGAGTAAACGATAACACCAGGTGAACACAATTCCAGACACAAAAATACAGAAAAAGACACGGCGATGTGCATGTAGAGCCTGTATATATTGGTAGTGTCTATATATATATATATATTTAAAGTGTGAGTGTGTGTGTGTGTCAGTGTGTCAGTGTGTGTATTTGTGTTGTAATTTCATCAAGATCATATCTTTCTCCCCCTCCCTAGAGCTCTGCTCAGCAAACTCAATCAACTCCGTGTGGCCTGCTCACCCTGGAACAACTGTAGGGCCAGGATGAGACTGCCCTACATTCTCTCTTCTTCTTCCCACGAGTCCGTATGGTTGTGCCCTTACATACACTGTGTGTGCATATCCATGTGAGGTGGTGTGTGTGTCTGGCACTGCAAACGGTGTCCTTGGTATGTATGTCTGTCTACATAGTGTGTGTTTGCATACGTATTGCTGTATGCATAGTCAAGTGAGTCAGTATGCATGGTTTGTGTTTCTGTGGGTATACGTGTGTGTGTGTGTCTGTATGTGTGAATACTAGGTTCTTAGCCTCAATGATCTCAAACTTAGCTGATCGACATGATCAACAAGACGAGTTGCAGTTTCATGGAGTGTTTGTGTGTGTGTATGGGTGTGTGTTTGAGTTCCTTTTCTGGTTTGAGTCTGGTTAAAATGGGATATATCAGTGTGGTTGGTGTAGGTGTTCAGGTGTGTCACTGAGTGGCGTGAGACCATGTTGAATTGTGTGTGTGTGTGTGTATGATTGAATAGTTGTGTGTGCGTGTGCTCCTTGCCCCATGCATATAAATGATTAATTTTTATAAATCACATTACCATTCACCAGATAAAAGGCTGACACCAAGGCCAGGGAGCAGGGGACACAACTCCGTATTCCCAACCCTCCCTCAATACTTGGCCCCGCCCTGCTTCTGTCAATCATGTACATCTGCCATGACAACACAGCTGCCTCTTGTTGCCATGGGAATAGAATATCTAGGAGCACAGGACAGGAAGTGACATGTGTGGGCGGGTATCTGCTCCCTAAGAACATCAATCAATTATCCCAATCAATCAAAACGATTACATTAACCTAGACTGATATTCATATTTGCATGTTCAGCAGTGCTTGGGTAAACAGGGGTCAGAGAATAATGAACTTCTCATTATCATATTCATATTTTATTACACAAATATGTAAATTAATGCATATGATTATGATAACGTACAGACACTGTGCAGTATTATTTGCTGAATAAATAACTGGTACAAGACACTTAAAGACTGTTTAGCTGAGAATCTGAAAGATGACTAGTTCTGTCACTGCTAAAAGCAAGATTTGAAGCCAACAGTGTTCTGATAGTGCTAGTTCTGCATAAGAAAATCAAGATGTTAGTCTAATAGTACACAGTTTGTCATATAGAAAGAAATAGAAGAGAGGTAGGAGAGAGAAAATCGAGGGGGAGAGAGAAAAGGGATGAGAGAGAGAAAGAAAATATGGGGTGGAGAGAAAAATAGAGAACAGAGGGATGAGAGGGAGAGAGAGCATGAGAGAGAGCAGAGTGAGGAGAGAGAGTTAGAGAGACAGAGAGTGAGAGAGAGCAGAGGGAGGAGAGAGAGAGCATAAGAGAGGGTAGAGGGAAGAGAGAAGAACAGAGGGAGGAGAGAAAGAGAAAACAAAGGGAGGAGAAAGAAATAGACACGGATGAGCAAATTAAATCTATGCGAATAATAATAAACAATAAATGATTTCCTGTCTGTTATGAACTGACAGAAGAACTACTGTGGTACAAGTCACAGATCATGTTAATGATGGTCATGGGAGAAATGTATCGCAGCACACAATACATTGCACCCTGTTGCATATGGAGATGCATAGCCACAACCCGGTCAGAGTGTCCATGATGATCCCAGTCAACTGTCAAAAGTGCCTATAATGGGCACAAGAGCACCGGAACTAAAGTTCGGAGCAGTAGAAGAAGGTTGCCTGTTCCTGCGTGCACCATTTACCTGGGGAAGTGACAGCACCAGGATGCACTGTGGGATATCGACAAGCTGGTGGAGGGAGTGTGATACTGTTCTGCCGGGAGACCGTGTGTCCGGCCAATCATGTGGACATTTTGGCGGGCACCTGGAGGACCATCAGCATTTTAGGCAGGTGGTCATGGTGTTTTGGCTCATTGTATGCAGACAGAGAGAGAAAGAGAGCGAGAGAGAGAGAGAGAGAGAGCAGAGAGAGAGAGAGACAGAGAGAGAGAGAGAGAGAGAGAGAGAGAGAGAGAGAGAGAGAGAGAGAGAGAGAGAGAGAGAGAGAGAGAGAGAGAGAGAAAGAAAGAGAACACAGGGAGAGAAAGAAAGAGAACACAGGGAGAGAGAGAGAGTGGTCAAATGAGAGAGTCAGGGTTTGAGAATAGCACAGGTGTATAAGTAGGTGTGTCATCCTCAAACGCCTATGTGATGTATCCTTACTGGTGCAAAATAAAACACACACACATACCCAGCAACACTATGTCACATAATTTGTTATTGACTTCACCAGCCTTTTCTGCCTGTGGCTGCCAGTGCAACTGCTGCTGTCATGACAGACTTTAGCCTTCATCACCATCCCAAGCACTCACAGGTCTGCCACACAATCAGACTCAAGTCACATGCACTTGGCTGTACACACAAAGCAAATATATAGAGAGAGAGACAGACAGACCGACAGTCAGACAGACAGACAGACAGACAGGCAGATAGACTGACAGAGAGAGACAGAGAGAGAGACAGAGAGATAGAGAGAGAGAGAGAGAGAGAGAGTGAGAGAGAGAGAGAGAGAGAGAGAGAGAGAGAGAGAGAGAGAGAGAGAGAGAGAGGAAAAAAGAGGAGAGCTGGAAGCAGAGGGAGACAGAGGTGGTGCACTTCATGAAATCCCATGTGACAGCAACGGTGAACTGTGGCGTTCATTTAAACCTGTCTGTGAGGGTATACGTAAGAAACTAAATACGTGTCTAAGGTTGTGTGTGTGTGTGTGTGTTTGTGTATGTAAAAGAGCATGTGTGTGTTTAATGGAGAGTGATCCATGCAAATCTACCAGAACTTTAATTGATTGTGAGGCGTGTGCTCCAGGAAAACATTAATTATGGAAAGGTTAAAGATGGGTGCACACACACACACACACACACACACACACACACACACACACACACAACACACACACACACACAACACACACACACACACACACACACACACACACACACACACCAACAGAGGCAAGCACTGTGCTACATTAAATATGATGAAGCAATCATACCATGGCCTTGAACACTGAATGCATTGTGAACAAAGGGAAAGAGAGAGAGAGAGACACAAGTAGAAAAACAGCACAGGACCATGGCAACCAGAGTGCACACCTCCATCCCTCCTCTCTTCTACCTCCTTCTACCCTCCACTCCATCTCTCCTCCTCTCTTCTACCTCCCAAACCTCCATCCCTCTCTCCTCCTCTCTTTAACCTCCCTAAACCACCACCCCTCCTCTCTCTCTCGACTCACAACCTCCATCCCTCATCTCTCTCTACCTCACCCAAACCTCCAATCCTCTCGTCTCACTCTCTCTCTTACCCTTAAACCTCCATCCCTCTCTCCTCCTCTCTCTACCCACCTACCTCATCCCTCTCTCCTCCTCTCTTCTACCTCCCCAAACCTCCATCCCTCTCTCCTCCTCTCTTCTACCTCCCCAAACCTCCATCCCTCTCTCCTCCTCTCTTCTACCACCCCAAACCTCCATCCCTCTCTCCTCCTCTCTTCTACCTCCCCAAACCTCCATCCCTCTCTCCTCCTCTCTTTTACCTCCTTAAACCTCCATCCCTCTCTCCTCCTCTCTTCTACCACCCCAAACCTCCATCCCTCTCTCCTCCTCTCTTCTACCTCCCCAAACCTCCATCCCTCTCTCCTCCTCTCTTCTACCTCCCCAAACCTCCATCCCTCTCTCCTCCTCTGTTCTACCACCCCAAACCTCCATCCCTCTCTCCTCCTCTCTTCTACCACCCCAAACCTCCATCCCTCTCTCCTCCTCTCTTCTACCACCCCAAACCTCCATCCCTCTCTCCTCCTCTCTTCTACAACCCCAAACCTCCATCCCTCTCTCCTCCTCTCTTCCACCACCCCAAACCTCCATCCCTCTCTCCTCCTCTCTTCTACCTCCCCAAACCTCTATCCCTCTCTCCTCCTCTCTTCTACCTCCCCAAACCTCCATCCCTCTCTCCTCCTCTCTTCTACCACCCCAAACCTCCATCCCTCTCTCCTCCTCTCTTCTACCTCCCCAAACCTCCATCCCTCTCTCCTCCTCTCTTCTACCACCCCAAACCTCCATCCCTCTCTCCTCCTCTCTTCCACCACCCCAAACCTCCATCCCTCTCTCCTCCTCTCTTCTACCTCCCCAAACCTCCATCCCTCTCTCCTCCTTTCTTCTACCACCCCAAACCTCCATCTCTCTATTGCCCCTTTTTCTAATTCTCTACACTCCCACTCCATCCATCCAATTCCCTCCCTTCATGGTGAGCCTGTGTCTGTGTGAGATGTTTCATAGAGTGTGAAGGCCTGTGAAGAATGGGCTGTGCACACTGAGAGAGTGAGTTATCTCCTACGTGTGTGTGAGGTGAGTGAAAGTGTGCCTGTATACGTCTCTCTGTGTGTGAGTTGCAATTAATCTGACTAACAACGTGGGTAGTCTGGACAGTCTGAAGAAAAGATTTTGTGTGTGTGTGTGAGTATGTGTGTGTGTGAGTCATCACACCAGGATGCATGGTGAACAGAAACACCCTGGTTTCCACCATGGCTCAAGGCCACTGGACTCCACCTGAGTCTGAGTCTGAGTCACGGCCTGGCTCTTTCTCTGGGAGTCATTGCACAGCTGAACTCTCAGCACAGGAAAGTGAAAACTTTGTCCTTGATGACCGAAGGGCTGGCACAGACCATCAGAAGCAAAGAAGAAAACCAGTTATGTGAATCAATACTGTAAATTTATCATTTGCATGTCATATAACATGCTGCAAGGTTTTGACTTGCCACACAAGGACTCTAACCATCAATGTCAGGACAGAAGGAAGGAGAACGAGGATAAGGATTGGACAGGAAAATAGAGAGGGGATGAGGCCGGGGGAGGAGAAGGGAGAGGGGATGAGGAGTAGGGAGGAGAAGGGACAGGGTCAGGCTGGGGAAGAGAATGGAAATGAGACAAGGAGCGGGGAGAAGAAGAGAAAAAGAGGGGATGAGAAGAGCTGGCAGTAATTACGCAGAGCCGTAGGGGGCGCCATGGAGGACTGCAGAGGACAGAGCTGCAGTGGAGCGTGAGGAGCAGGGAACTCCCCTGCAGAGTTGAGCTGGGAGACCATCTGTTGATACCACACTGACTCTCTCACACAAACACACACACATACACACACATACACACACACACACACACATACATACACACATAGAGGCACTCAGAGAGAGACACACACACTTAGAGCCACGCACACAGACCCACAGACACACATGCTCAGAGAGACACACACACACTCAGACACACACTTTCTCACCTCTCCCCTTCAGGTCTCTTGTCTCTCTGTGTAAACAGAGGTCTGAATAGTAATCCTGGTAACAGATATGGAAGCATAAACATGCACATAGACACATGCTGCATAGTTACCTTGAACAAATAGCAATGTGTGTCAAAGTGGACTGTGTTTGAATGATGAAGGAGGCCTGTAAGAAATGTGCCTCGGAGGTGCTTCAGGAGGTCATTATCAGGGTTGTCTTGCCTGAGACGTCATTGGATCTTAAGGACGTTCTAATGCTCCATCAGGGAACACATGCATGTTCACGGTCCATTTGGGTCTCATGGAGGCATTTGTGTTTGTGCCATCAGTGGCATCAGTGTTCTGCATGACGGGTGGCTGAAGGGTTAGCCTTTGGTTGGCATGAGTTGATCAGCTGTGATCATAATGTTCTGAATAACACTGGTATCTGTCAACTCTCATCAACAACATTTACGCTAGGCTAAGCTATGCTAACGTGACGTTAATCCAGGGACGTGTCATATCGTATGCTAACGCTAACGGTACGGCCATGGCCACTATTGTGCATGGTCCAATTCTTTATGCTAGCGTGTAGTGAGCTCTGCTAACAGGCGGCCCTGAGTAAATCAAAGCTAATGAGGGGTAATGGGAGAGATGAGTGATGCTGGTGGGAGCCAAACCTGGAAGCAGAATGGAGGGGCATTAGAAGATAAAGGTCTACCATGAAAGGGTAGGAGTAAAGGGGTGCGGAATTACTGATCATGAGCCACCTAAGCATCAAACTACATCTTGTTGACCTTGTCTGGTGGGAATATTGATATGCACACATTGTCCATAGCTTGAATGTTATTAAATGTAAGACTTTGCGAGTTAAAATAACGAAACCAACTATAAATTGTTGAGCGAGAGGGGGAAAGTTGCTGTTCGTGTCTTGCTTCTCACAAACGTCAGTTAGCCTATACCAAACTCCAAGAGGAATAAACAGAATATACATAGACCAATCAAGTTTGTTTGATTGTTTTGAAGTCTAGTTACACAGAAATAAACATTCAGACACGCACAATTATACTAGGAAAGGCCTTTTGCCGCTGTCCCAATTAGATATTCCTGTGGTGTGATGTCCAGAGAGACACAGAGACATGGAGTGAAAGAGAGAGACCAGGGAGGACAAGAGAATTGCTGGCATTTGTCTTCCATATTCTTCTGCAAACAGACAAAGAAAGGCAGGGAGAGAGGGAGAGAGACACAGAGAGAGAGAGACACAGAGAGAGAGGGAGAAGGGAGAGACAAAGAAAGAGAAAGGGAGAGATAAACCAAGAGAGATAGAAAGTCAATGAATAAGTGAGTGAATGATTGAGCAAGAGAGAGACAGAGAAACACAGAGAGGAGAACAGACAGACAGAGACATTAAGATACAGTCAGGAGCAGGGGTCAAAGTATACCAGTCCAACAACCCAATGGATGAATGCATTTTGGATACTGTGTATGTGACTTGCTGGTTGAGTGTATGTGTGCTCTGTGTTTGTCTGTTAGCGTGCATGTGTGTGCGTGTGTGTGTGTATGTTTATTTACCATCCCAGGAGAAGTGAGTCAGCAGAATAGGTGATGTGTGATGAACTCTCTCAGCGGTCAACACCCCCCCCCCCCCCCTCCAACAACCCCCCCCCCACACACACACACCCTCACACACACAAACACACACTCAAACATGCATGCATCCATAAGCATGTATGCCACACACTGACAACGGGATCACTGTCCGGTTGAATTGTGTTTCTCTCATTACAACAACACTGGTAAACTTGGATCCGGGGAGGACAATTTGATGCATCAACATTTATGAGAAAATTCTGCTGGTTGGTTTTTAGAATGTATTTCGACCTGTCTCTCTGTCTCACACAAACACACATTGGTGTCCCTCCCTCCCTTTCTCTGGAGTGGTTAGGACCTCTAATTTCACCTCCACAGGTGCTCTGACAGCTGGCCATCACCACATGCTCTCTAGAAGCAGGCACCTGCTGGACACACAGTCACACTGGCAGCCAGAGTGTGTGTGTGTGTCTCTCTGTTTGTGTGTGTGTGTGTGTGAGTGTGTGTTTGTCTGTGTGTATGTGTGCAAAATTGTGTGATTGAGAGAGGTAGAGAGTCAGGGAGGGATGGAAGTAAAGACGGGGTAAGATAAAAGATAAAAAGCAGAGGCCATGACCTAAAATAACAGTGGGAAAGAGAGGAGGATGAGGAGAAGGGGGTTTGGTGTTCAGCGAGATAGATAAGGAAAATGCACTCCTAAAAAGAGAACATCAAAACAAGTCATCTGTTAAAGAACACTCAGACGGACACACGCTCACACACAGGTTGAGTGTCCCAGGTGTGTGTGTGTGTCAGGGGCCACCCCGTGGCCTGGCATGTTCGTTCCTCTGAGGTGTCGGAGGCTAATTCCGACATGAGAGGCGAGTGCTCCTTCAGTCGTCTGTTTTTATCCCCGGTAATTAGCTGCTGCCTGTCTCTCCGCTGCACAGGGACCCAGGGCCAGGACGCCCAGGTACTTTACACCCCCTCCCCCTCCTCATGTCTCCCCATCTCTCCCCTAGCCCTCCACGGTCCTCATCTACATCCCCATCCATCCCCCTACCTCTGTCTGCTCCCTCCCTCCCCATCTCTCACTTACGTCCTCCCCACATCATTCCCCAGCTCTCCCCAAGCCTCCCGGTGTGCCCCCCTCCCAGAAAGGGCCATGTGAGGTCAACCGCTGAAACCCGGGGGAGGAGGCGGGTGTAGTTGGTGGGATGGCTTTCGGGGGGGGGCAGGGGAGCTGCTATGTAAAGGAGATACATGGACTGGAGAGGTGGTGGGAAGGGTTCTATAGACCCAATCAGTGTTCATCCTGGGGCTTGGAAGGGTGCAGCGATGGAGGGGTGGAGGAAGGGAGGGAAGAAGAGATGCAGAGATGGAGTCTCTGATGATGAGTCAGAGGCAGCTTTAGGACAGCGGTAGCAGGTGTCTCTGCATCCCGCTGTCTGCCTGGTTGTTGGCAAGGACTAGCCACCTGCCTGTCTGTCTGCTAGTGTGTTAGTCTGGCCACCTGTCTGTCTGGTAGAGGGTTAGGCTGGCCACCTGTCTGTCTGGTAGAGGGTTAGGCTGGCCACCTGTCTGTCTGGTAGAGGGTTAGGGTTAGCCATCTATCCGTCTGGTAGAGCACTGGGCGATGTCATTCCGATCACAGTGATGTGTGTGTGTGTGAAAGTTTGAGACAGAAAGATAGAGTGACGACCACGTTTATGATAACAGTAATATGTGTGTGTTAGAGACAGATAGAGTGACAGAGATTATCACTAGGATAGTGATGACATTGTACATAAACATTTCCATAGCGGTGGAATTGATTTGTTTAGCTGCACTCCCCCAAAAAACACACAATCTATATAACAGACAGAGAACACTGAGGTAGAAAAAACTGGAGACAGAAATGTGATTAAGAAAGTCTTTGAGAGTGAGTGTGTGTGTTTGTGTGTTCAAGAGAGAGAGAGAGAGAGAGCGAGAGAGAGAGGCAGAGATAGACAGAGGCAGAGATAGAGAGAGAAAGTGAAATAAAGAGAGAGAAGGAGATGGAGAGATAGATAGGGAGAGAGAGAGAGAGTAATGAAGAGGCGTCCCCAACAGAGCTCACATACAGAGAGTGCAGCTGTAAGAGACAGCTAATATCTCTAGCCCAGCGTCCCTCTACCCTGACAGACAAACAATAAACAAACACAGGAATAAACACTGCCAGCACTCTGAGATGACATGTTCATATCTGTCCAAACTGGCAGCCTCTGCGACAAGACTGGGCTGTTGGTGAAAGCAGCTGATATGACCAAGGAGAGAGACATACCAATGATCTTGTTGTAGTCATAATCGATCAGTCTCTCTTTCCGTCTTTCTCTCTTTCCCTCTCCCTCTCCCTCTCCCTCTCACACACATGCACACACACACACGTACACACACATCGACACGCCGATACACACCTATGCACACACACATGCACACACACACACACGGATCCATATGGTATCTGCCAGTTCTCTTGACGGCTTGTGGTTCGGACTCAGAGTAGACAGCAGACTAAGAATAACATTAACTCAATTATGACTTCTAATGAAGAAGCAGGGTATTACAATCAGAGACTAATTATTCTAATGCTAGTCAAATGAGAAGACAGAATGAGTTTGTTTATTAAAAGATGATGAGGCTTTTGTGACCAACTGACAGGTAAACTAACACACCCTCCGTTCTCTTCCTCATAACCCTCATGGTCAGGGTCATCATCATCATCATCATCATCATAAGCTTCCTCTTCGCAGATGCCATCACTCTCATCGTCATCACCATTGTTATGATAATCACCAACACCATCACCAACACCAACACCATCACCAACACCATCACCAACACCAACACCATCACCAACACCATCACCAACACCATCACCAACACCAACACCATCACCAACACCATCACCAACACCATCACCAACACCAACACCATCACCAACACCATCACCAACACCATCACCAACACCATCACCAACACCAACACCTTCACCATCACCATCACCAACACCATTACCAACACCATCACCAACACCATCACCAACACCATTCACAGTTCTACCTTTATTTATTTTTGTCCTTGAGCAAATTAGGTGAAAGAAGGGAGAAGAGGAGGCGGGAAAGGAGACAGGGAAAAAAGGCAGGAGGAGAAATAATTTGGTGTTGTATAACTTCTCTTTGATACTGCAGTCACACTCACTCTGCCACTCAAGGCTGTGCTGCTCTCAGAGTTTTACAAGATGACTGCATTACAGATAGCAGCAGAAACACCCCTCCCTCCTCCAACTGACATTAGACTGTCTTTCATACCCCTATCAATACTGATTACCCAGTCATAGCCAACACCCTCCCCATCACCCTCCCTCCTTGCTGCCCTCTCTCTTTCAGGCTTTATTGGATGTTTTTGTTGGCACACCCTCCCCACTCCCCCAAGCCAAGATCACCCATGCAGCACCCCCCCATTTCTATGTTCTCCCTCCACATTTAAAAAAATCTAAGCCAGAGGTGGCAGCCATAACGTAAACCCCGCCACACCAATCACAATCACAGTGATTTATTGAAGCCACATCAGGGCCCATTCCTGCACCTCTCCTCTGCGTTCCTGCACCTTTCCCCTCTCCTCTATGTTTCTGAGTCACTCTCTCTCTTCTCTCTCCTCTCTCTCCTCTACCTCACCTCTATCTCTTCTTCCTCGTTGCACGCCTCTCTCTCCTCTACGTTTGTTATCTTTTCCGTTTTTCCCTGTTGGTTATTAATGGTTTTCATTTACAGCTGAGCTGAGGCCTTGGTTCCTGTACAATAGCCTTTACACGTTCCTTGCCTCAGTACCGCTCTACCCCACCACTCATCTCAAGCCCTGCCTAACCGGCCCCCAGCTCCTCCCACCTCACAGAAGCAGCAGCCCACCTCTTCACTGCCTCTCTGTCCTGACCTCCCAACTGCACAATTCCTGGCTCCCATGACCCCCCCCCCCCCCCCCCCCCCGTGCTGAACACCATTGTGCTTTGTCTTCTTTACTGCTTATCTCCCTGCATCTCCCTGTTTTAACATTCTCTATGCCCCCCCCTCCTCTTCCCCCCCCCCTACTCCTTCCCCCTTTGTCCCATGCACCACCACAGCACAGAACCCAACAGCACAGCACAAAAACATCACATTACAAAACAGAGCAGAGAGGCACAGGGCACAACAGCACAAAACAGCACTGGCTCAGTCACACCATCTTCTTTAGTATGAGTTTATCTAGCGGACATGTTGCCAACATCCTGACACGTAATGACAAAGCAGGATCCCTGGGGCAGGCTGGCGATGGAGGTAATATGAGAAGCAAACACAGGTATTGATTTCTATATTCATGCACATTTGGCGACCCAAACTTGCACACTTTCAAACACGTGCACGTAAACACACAGACCCACGCCCACGAATGCACACGGTGCCAGCATGGTGGCCTCAATGTGAGGCTGTGCGCGTGCGTGTGTGTGTGAATACAGAGAGAGACAAAGAGTGTGTATGTGTGTGACATTTTTGTTTTAATTGACAAGGCTCAGTGTCTCTCCACCTCAGTGGAGAACAAACAATAAAAGCAATAAAGACAGAGTGAGCTATAAAGAAAGACCTTGTTGCTTTGATCATCATGTTCCCAGGGTGCATCATGCTGTCTGCCACAAACCAACCATAAAAAAACACCATCTCACTCAAACCAGACCCCCTCATCCCTTTCCCTCCCTTTGCCCCCCCACCCCCACCCCTCACACACACACACACACACACACACAATAAGAGAGCATACCTGCACTGGCCAAAATAGTTTCTGTCCAGCTAAAGGGAAGTACAGAAAACAATTCTAGAAAGTTTGCCGTGTTAGAATATATTTCGTTTCTAATACTGCAGTCTGAAAGATTTAACATCAAATTTTTATACAATACACTTTATTACAGAGATCGTTTTAAATAGTATTAGACTGAAATATCAGCGACAAAGTGTTTCTGTCAACATATACAGTAGAACTAACTCAATTGACATTATACTGTAAATATTTCAGGAAAGAATTGACATACAGAGATATTTGAATATTTGAATATTTTATAGTATAATATATATAACATAATATGGCGCTAGAGTGAATGTTGAATATACTGTATGTCTCCTTCTCTTTCATCTCTCTTTTCATCCCCCGCTCCCTTCTTTCCTCAGCGTAGGCACATTGTAAGGCCCAGTATTTGTGTTTAACAGGAACTCCTTCTCAATCCCGACCCAATTACTTCACACATTCACACAAACACACACACACGCACACATACACACACACACACACAAACGCACACATACACACACAAATGCACATACACACAAGCACACAGACTTTGTGTTTGATGCCCAGGCGTCAAGACTCGCTTGCGTATGTGACGTGGAATAGAGAAAACCTACACACACATACACACTCATACACACACACACACACACACACACACACACACACACACGTACACACTAGTACACACACACATACACAGGACTAAGAGGAGAAGAATAGGAGCACCTACAAGTGGTGCTCATCATTAATATTTCACTAATATGACAGGTATGTGTGATGTGAAGGCATCACTTTTAATGAGGGCAGACGAAACACACCAGCTGGAGATCTGCAGAGGATACACAGGAAAGCTTTTATATTCTTATGTGTATGCGTGTAGGTGGGTGTGTTTGGGTGTGGGTGTGTGTGTACAGTGTGTGTGTGTGGATGCTTTTTCAGAGTGCTGTGAGGAAGGCAGAGAGATAGAAAGCAGCAAAGTGAAAGAGGGCTGTTTACGTCTGTATCTGCCGAGCCTGGTGAAGGCATGTGTCACACTAACAGACTGAGCACACCAAGGCCCTATCCTACACTGGCTGAGGCTGATGTTCAGAGCTGGTCCTCAGCTTCCGTCTCCTACAGGGTGGGCTGCCGTCCTGAAGCCAGTGAGCCTGCTCCGTCTGGACCCCGCCCCCTCCACCCTCACGCCTTCACCTCTGCCCTGCCTCTGGAGCTCCACCACAGCCTGCCTCCGCTTCCACTCTGCCTCGGCTCTGCCTCTCGGTCTCTCCTCGACCTCTCTACCTCTGCGTCTCTACCTCTGCTCTACCTTTCTACATCCGCCCTACCTTTTCTACCTCTCCAGCTCTACCTCAAGCTCTACTCTTCCTCTCCTCTTCCTGTACTCCTCCTCTCTCTCTTTACCTCTACCCTACCCAACTAAACTCTACCTCTACTCTGTCTCTCTCTCTTTACCAAGAATAGACCAGACCCTGGATATGTGGGGTGAAATAGGCCATAATCTATGGCCAGTGTATGTCTGTGTGTGTCTGTGTGTGTGTCTGTGTGTGTCTGAGGAAGGATCAGGGCAGTCTCAGGGCAAGACACTGGGACCAAATTAGAGTCTATAGTTCTGCTAAATGTCAGCTGTGTGTGTGTGTGATAGTGTGTGTGTGGTGGGAGGGTGGATGGTCCCTCCCTGCTTCCTTAGGGGCTCACTCCAGACTGAGCTGCCCCTTCCAACACACACATACACACACACACACACATATACACACACAGGCCTCATTAGGACCAGGACACGACATTTCTGGAGTGTTCATACATGTTGGAGGAGAAAGAGGAAGGACAGCAGCATATTTAATCTCTCATTTTGTCTATTAGAGCTATCTGACAGTGACCCATCATACGACACTCGCATGCTCACACTCTCACACACACACACACACACACACACACACGCACGCACACGCACACGCACACACACACACACGCAAACACACACAGCAGAACAAAGAGTTGAGAACTATAACTAAATGGATATCAGGTAAACTGACTCTGTGTTCTGTGTTTTACAAAAAATAACCCTTTTCAGGTCCATAGGGTTCCATAAAGAACCAATTTCTGGTCACAGAGAACCAGTTAGAGTTCCAAACAACACCTGTGAGAAATTTTCTTTTAACAGGAAGACTTATACTGCAGCACATTTTTTTAAGTGTATGGCAAAAACATAGTTTTAAAGTAAAAGTGTCACCAGATAAAAAAAACACTGGGACACACAGATCTCTCCCAAACACACACACATTCAGATCCCCCCCCGCCCCACACACATAGAACTACACACATACACACACACAGCTACTCAGACTCCTACACCCACACCCCTACACACCTACACATGCAGGCACGCACACACACACACACACACACACACACACACACACACACACACACACACACACACACACACACACACACACACTAGTCAGGACTCAGTGCTGCTGTCAGTAGGGGGGTCACCAGCGCTCCATCCTCATCTAGGAGCCTGGTGGGGGCTGCTGATGTGGAACCCCCTCTGGGAGAGGAGATGGAACACCCCTGTCACCCTGCCAGGGTCGCCACACGTCGCCTAACTACTGAGGAAAACTCCTCTCATCCATCACATTTGAGGTTAGATCGAGTAGACTACTACATACACGCACACACACAGATAATCATACACCCTGATAATAATTCTGTGAACAATATCACTATCAAAGTACACAGGCTAGGTTCAGTAGATTAATCCTGAGGCTATCTACCATCGACCCCCTTCCCTCCCCGCCCCTCCCTGCCCCATCCCCTCCTCCCCATTCACTCACTCATCCCCTCTACACTCCCCCATCTCCCACTTCACCCCACCCATCTCCCCATCACCCACCCATTCCCATCGCTACCCTCATCCCCCTTTCTTCTCCCCATCAGCACCAATCTCCTCCCTCTCCCCCTGCCTTTCCCATATTGCCCTATCTCCCCCCATCAGCACCTTCCTCCCCCCTCACTCCCCTCGTGTACCCTGTCTACCCCTGGCCTCCTCTTACCCGGTGTGAGTGTTTGCTGACAGAAAGGCTGACATATGTTGGTTTAGCGTCTGCCGCCCAGACTGACATTTGGCCCACCAGGCAAGATATAGAGCCGAGGCAAGCTTCACTGAGCCGCGGCTCCACGCACACACACACACACATTCATAGACATGCACATGTGCACACGCCCACACACACACACGCAGGCGCGCACACTCACAGGCACACACAGACACACACAGACACTATCCTACCCCAGGTCTGATGGAGGTCTGGCATTTCCAGCGCATTGATCAATGACACAGCGAGTAAAGCAAAAAGGATAAAATGCATTGTGATATTTTGGCAGGTGGGGTGGGGGGTGGGGGTTGAAATGAAAGGACGGGAGTGTGTGGAAAGGGGGATCTTGGCGGCAGAGAGGAAGAGAGGAGGCAGTGAGGTTGTAGGATGAAAGATGAGGTGGAAGGAGACGGGAAGCAGAGGGGAGAGGGAGGATGAAAGAGGAGGATGGAAGCTGAGGGGAGAGGAAGAGGGGAAGGAGGGAGGACGAGCAGAGTGGGCTGGTGGTCACTGTGTCGTTTCTAATAAAAGAATCAAATGTAGATGCCTGTGGAGAGATGGAGATTGATGGAGAGGCAGGGACGTAGTGAAGGAGGGCAGGGAGAATAAGACGCCTAAGCAATCTCAGTTTCTCTCCGTCTCCTTCGCTCTCTCTGTTTTCTGCATTCATGGTTGAGGACTTTTATGATTGACAGGATAATTCTGAGCTCTAACACCTGCAACATCAGAGATGGGAGTGTGAGTGTGCGCACGTCCATAGCCATATGTCTCCTGCCTTATCTCCCTATCCCCAGACAGACACTCTCATACTCCGACTCCCCCCCGTCCCCCGTCCCCCACCCCCCACCATGCTCAGTCCAACCCTCTCGGCTGTCCCTGGTGTCCTCCTCACACCCAGCCTCCCAACAACCAAATGACTCCCTGAACAGGATACTAACCCAGTTGGAGGCTCATGTGCTGATCCGGAACCGATTCTGTGTTTTCCCCTCAAACTGTCTCGTGCTGGGGTTAGGGAGGGAGCCTGGGCATGGTTCAGATTAGGGGAGGACCAGCTGATGACATGCCATGTTACAGTTTTTCACAATTGCTAAAACACATTTCTTGAAACAGTCACCCATTTTCTCAAAAGTGTAAACACAAAACCTCATCTTCAAGCACTATTTACAAAACCACTGAATCCTCTTGCAAAATGAAACTTTCGCCTCAAAACAGATTTACGTGTGCTCAAAATCAAACACTGCTCTCAAATCATAAACAAAGTGATCAAAATTATATACACTATCAAGCAGTCAGTAAACAATACACCAAAAAATAGAAAACACATTGTTCAAAACATAAAGTTCTCAGGAAGAAGTACAGTTTTACGTAATCTCAAAATAAATTTCATATTTATCCGTCATTGTCTTTTGATGAACAAAAACATGTTCTATCATAGTAGCTCAAAATTGATCAGAAATTACTACTCTGCTTTGCTCTTTGCAATTGTTTTGTTCTTTCTCCTCCTTGTACCCCTATACAGTACTGTACCCTGCATCTCACTACTCACAACTCACTCTTGTTCTTTGTTGATATGAACCTGCAACCAGTCAAAATCTATTGAGCAGTCAGTACTGTTACTGTAACAAATGGTAAGCACAATGTTCAGGGCCATAGAATTTGTTCATTGTACAGTATACAGCCTACAATGCACTGTACTACAGTATACAATACTGAAAGGGACATAAATCAAAGGAGTAAACACGTGATCAATGTGCTTCTTCTTGTCTTTGGGCTGGGTTAGGCCAGAGCACTTTGTCGACATCACAAGCAATATTTTCCCACCTTCAACAACCTGTTTGCTCTCTGAACTGGCTTATATTGGTTGTGTCACATCATTTGAAACAAGTGAAATCA